>NW_020450606.1:669253-852243 GCF_003343035.1 Apteryx rowi
ATTATGTTCTTAAAGTTAACTGTGAGTTTTGACAGCTTACACTGCTTGGGAATAGATCTTTATGTTCAGGATAAATGCATAAGATACTAGAGCTTTAGCCCAAAACCTGTAGCACAATCACGTCAACCTTGCCCTGGCAATAAAAGAGGCTTTGCTTTTTCAATACACAACATCTTTCCAGGGTTTGGCTGCCATTCTTGTAGCCAAGCAGTAAAGTATTATTGGCAAAGTGACACAAGTTGAAGTATTAAAGTCTTAAAGTTACTCTCCTTTCTCTACCCTTTCCCCATTCAATCCCCCTGGCTGATCTAAGGAAATGAGGGTGATTGACATTTGTTTTATCTCTTCTTTAATTTTGAGATTTTGTTGAGCRAGAACAGTTTATTTGTGATTTCAAACACAGACAAAGCAATGTATGATAATTACARTTTGATAAATAGTGTCAGGAAGTTATTGGAAGCTTAATTACTACAGAGGTGTCTTTCTTTTGACTCCCAAGTCTTATTTCTGTGGTTTTTACAAATAGTAAAAACCTAAAGATCATAATATCTTAAAATAAAGCTGATCACATTAATGTGAAATCATTCATTACAAATCTGATTTAAAGAAGCCGTAGTAACTGTTTATGTTCTTGGACAGAGATCACTTAAAACTTTTGTGTGCATATCAAAAGCTACTAATCTGTTCTTTTTTGTTTTGTTTTTGTTTTTTGGGAAAAGGAGAGAGAGTGTTCTTGCTGATTTCTTCAGTCTAGCTGGCAGTTCTGAAAGTAATTCTGTGCAGAGGTTTATGACCATATCTGAAACTTGGCTATTACATTGCATGTTAAAGGTGGTATTTTGCTTTTCAATTTGCTTGACACGCTGATATTATGTTAATATGCCCAATTTGAGTTTCTGTTAAAAATGAGGGTCTTCTATAGCTATAGCTTTATATACTTTTGTGCAAATATTTGGAGTCAGTGAAATTTCACTTTTTTTTTTTTTTTTTTTTTTTTTTTACTGAATGTTAAGATGGTTCCTAAAACCATGTTAAGGAAGTGAATAATCAGATACTCAGCTCTTTCATGCTGTTAACATTTACAATATAAACTGGGGAAAAATAGTTCTCTTTTTGAAAAGCCTATAATTATTTTGTTATTAAAAGCAAATGATGAGTTGACATGACTATATTGTCATTTTATAAAATTGTCTTTGCAATATACTCCCTTAAGCCCTTTACCATGATTTATGCAGAGGAATATCTGTTGATTTAGGAGACTGCAGAAGCTACTATAATGGTAGCTAAATATGATTTTATTTTTTTTCTTGATGGCTTTTTTCTTTCTTCAATGTCTCATATTCAAGGAAACAACAAAAGCAAAGTGGTTGGATTTTTGAAACTGAGGTTTAGTTACTGGGCTCTGGAAGTGATGGGCAAATTTAAATTATGAAAGTAAAAAACATGGATGTTATGTTGGCATGAAGTGCAGGGTGTATGCATCTCTATTCTGATGACTCCAAAAGGTGAGCTGGCAATTTCAGTTTTTCTTTCTGTATTTCTCTCTCCTCCTTTTCTTCTCTAACTGTTCTGTAAATTCAGCCTGAGGTAAAAAATGGTCAGTCATTGACTTTTAAATTAAAAAAAAAAAAATCCAATTTCACAAATTATACATGAATTAATATTGCTTAGTCTGTTTCTTAGAATTTTAACGTGAATGAGTAAAAATTGCTGGAATTCATGCTTAGAGCATGAACAGCACCTGAAGAAAAGTGCAGTTTTATGTTGTCGTTTGAACATCATTTGTACATGAGGGTGTCATAGAAGAGTTGGAGCTAACATGTTTGTCTGAGAATTAACTTAACTGGGCAACTGATCGGTTTAGCATTGAGTGCAAATTATTGAGGGAAGTGATCATGCAGTGACCAGATGTTTTTCTAGGTAAAGCAACAACCAAATCCCAGGAGGACAAAGAGGAAATACAGCATGGATTAGAAAAATAAAAATGGCCGAAGTTCAGTAAAGGCAAATGTTGTAATTATTTGGGTAGTTGTTAGTGAATGTTGAATGATGATACTTCAAAAGAAGAAGAAGAAAAAATGTTTCAAAAATGTATAAAATTGTACTTAGGATGTAAAAGTTGATCATGTTCTCTGTTGAATACAAAAATAGAATTTGTTTTTAAATTTTTTACTTCTACAACTACTAGGAAGCAGTACTGCATTGATGACTGCAGTGTTCTAACTCAATGTGCTGTGAATGATAGTGTCCAAATTGCAGTCAAGAGCAGACTTTTCAAACTATCCAAAAGTCTCTAAAGAAATATTCAGAAAACTATACTCTATGGGCTAGAAAACTGAGGAAACAACTAGCTGACTTCCCCCCCCCCCCTTAAATTCATGTGAGGAATAGTAGTAGCACTTTTCTTTAAATAACAGAGCAGTTATTTGGAAACGAAGCAGAACCATTGCTCTGGTGTGCCATATAAGTTCCCTAATCATTAAACCACAGGTGCTGATGAGGGACACTTTCCACCTCATGTGTTGGTTACACAGATGAAAGTACAAGTTCCATATGAGTGGATAAAGAGAAAACTAAGGGCCTCAGCTTGGAGCTGGAAATAAAGGTTCTGTTCAAAGTGCTGTTTATGTTTTACCCAATCAGTCAGTATTGCAAAAAGCCTCGGAGTCCTAGATAAAAGAACAGGAACCCTCCTCCTTCTGGCTTCCTTTATCACTGGGCAACAGATGCCCCCTGCAATCTGTGCATCCTTGGGGTTTTTTCCTCACCTCTTGGCCAATGATCTGCCATCTTAATAGAAGTAGAAAATGGCTTGTTATATGTCTTTGGCCTGATGTTAGGACACTCCTAAAACACCAGGATGGCAATGTTGGTGCATTTTTGGCTAGGGAGGCATGAGAATGTTGATTGTCATTTCCTGGACAAGCGTTCCAGCCACTGGACTGGTTATACTGAACTTCTCTGAAGCTGCAACTTTTGCTGCTGTGCCTTGAGTTAGTTTTAGAAAGTGCATCAGATTAAGCCCTTTTAGATGTTACTACTTACAACTCTCCTAGTTTGAGAATACAAGATGAAAAATAGGCATCAGACTTTCAGTTTAATCGAGATTATTTTGCCTTTCAGCGTGCACTGTAGCAGAGTTTTAGGCACCTTGGTAAGTTGACTGGAGGAATACAGTAGCATAGGTAAAAGTTAAGCAGAGATTTTATCAATCAGTCTGATAGCTTGATGCTTAGAAGCATCAAAACGAAGCTTAACACTTCTGTTTATGAATTTTGGCTGGGACTTTTTCATGAGCTTTTCAGGAACATTGTGGTGATAATTCTCCAAATTATACATCTTCAAATGAAGACAGAGTAACTAAGTAACAGCCCTGTGCAGAAAATCCCCTGCACCAAGGCTAGTAGCTTGGTGTACTAATCTTCCTCTTGAGCAAAAATACAATGATAAATTAAAATATAACATATAACTAGAGTAATGCTTACTAAAAACTGAGATACAGCAGGAATCTGTATATACTTGAAGAGTAAATCTAATATCTGATATTCTATAGTAAACCTTGCTGTTAATAATGTATTCTATCTTAAAAATACCTTAGGGGTAGGGGGACAGACCAGTTTTATATAGTGATTCTGGATGTATTTTCTGTTTTGTTTTTAACATCCTGTTAATGATTAGTAAAATAAAACTTCTGAAATATGTTAAGACTTTGTAAACTGAGTAGTTTCCTTAGTATGTATATAAAAGTGCATGTTATATTGGTGTTGCTTGGTATTAAGGTAAATGAAAGGTACTCATATCTGTTTCCCTTTCTCATCTAAAAGTTGAATAGCAGCATTGCCTTCATACTGATCAATAATATGCATAAACTTAGAGCTAGCTAGGTTTACACAGAAGTGATGTTAGAGCAGATGCAGGTTATTTTAAAGATAAGCTCTGTGTACCTGKACTGTTAGTTTCATTAGTGACTGCTAATGAGTGGATTTCAGTCATAAGTAATAAATGGGCTATTTCTGTATTTCCTGATTTCAGGATTCTTTGAAGAATATGCTTATAAAGGGAATTTGATATTTTTATTGACATCATTACATTAATGGTGGTCAATATGTGAAAATAGTTATAGTATTGTGAAGGTGCCTTGTGCTATTTATCCCCTTTTCTGTGTTGGAATAAAATTAGATTTCAGTGTAATTCTGTCCCCCCATTGAGTTTACTTCTTTAAGAATATTAGTAAAGTTAAAATGTTAAAACCCTTACCTGTAGGCCCAGAGTTGGGGAAACAGCCAACTCCTCTGAGTAGGTAAAGTTTGACACTTCAGGGTAATTTTAAATATCGGTATTAACAATTGCACTCATCTCTCTAACAGATATATCCAGTATTGTGTTTATGCTGTGATCCTTAAATGGTTGTGTGTGTTTCTTAAATAGTTTTGTGCATTTCATGTACTAAATTCTCATTTATTCACTGAGGATATAGATGCATACAAAACTTCTTGCTTTCATCAGAAAAATGAAGTGGAATCAATGAAAATAATTCAACACAATATCAAAATGATATTTACTACTTATCTTCATTCTTCGGTTAAAGCTGTATTGATTGAAGCCTATAACAGGTATTAAAAAGCAGAAAAAGTACATGCAGGGTGACGCCATTTCTAGAGCAAAATATTATGGACATTCATCTAAACTTAATAAGTCTCTTCCAGGGAAATTAGACTTTTTGTCACTTGCAATGTTAGCTTAAAATAATCCGGCTGTGTGTGTTCACAGAGGTAATGGTCAGTAATATAGAGGTGTCTCTGTACCCACTTTGTGGTCTTGTAAGCGCTGTTTCCCTTGCAAGTTCTCAATAGTGAAGTCTGTAGTAGACCTTATGAAGATTCCTGGCTCTTGTTCTTGCATGAAATCTCTGTCAAAGGTAAGGTTTTATTATTGCCTGATTGGTGCTTTTATTATTATTTATGCTTTCTAGTAGCTATTCCTATGTTACTCTCATAATTCTGTGATGATAATTGCTTGCTGGTATCACCCTAAATATTTGGTGCCACTATTTTTTAAAAATTTTTGAGGGTCTTGCGCTGTTGATGTCATTTTAGTTCTGAGATTCTTTTAAAGGTGGTCACCTTCTCTCTGTAGTTAAAATGTTTTGCCTCTCATGTACAGTAACAAAAATCGTTGCAGCAATTGGAGGAAATGCTTTCATAATAAGCTTCAGGAAATGTAGTATACTTAGTTGGCTTTAAGTGACTTGCATATGAATAAAAAGAACCACAGTCATGTTACCATCCAGCTGTTCAGTAACCATTACTGATTGGACAAAACTTTGTGTGTCTGTTGTAGTTGTTTGAATTTTAAACTGCTATTTGTATGATATATTCAGTCTTCCAAGTCTATAAATAAGCAAGCCCATAAAGCAGTGAAGAGCTAAGTGACTCCTCTTTAATAAGACTGTATATGCAAATGGTCAATAGTTGTACAACTAAAACTAGCTGTAGTTTCTGTGAAGAATCTTTATACCCATCTTAACTTTTTCAATTCTTAAGTGAACTATTTGTTCTTGAAAGTATCCAAGAATGAACAAGAACATTTCAGCTTCAATTATGATAAGCTCTAGCAATGTAACATGCTGCCTTTTTGTTGTCCTGCTTTCAGGAGACCTGGAGAGTGTCAGAGTACAGACGTGTGGACAGACTTTTTAGGCACGCTGCTAGTAGTGTCAGTGTTGTGGATTGCTTTTTGGGGGGGAGGGAGGTTGGACACTGGAGGATAGTTGCTGAATAATGATGTTATTGTCAATAACCAATTGTGTCCTAAATTAACTGGTGACAAGATGAGTGACTGCTTTCCCTGACTGAGGGTGGTGTTTCAGAGTCTGCTTAAGCTGATCTGCAGCTGTGCTGCATCTAGAAAAGGAGGTTTTCCTATGTATTCATTGCCATCCTGTACTTGAACCTTTCCATCCTTCCTTTATGTTGACAGTAGCACGGAGTAATCCCTGTCTGTGGGCGTGTTTTGTTGTTGCTAATATTTATGCAGCTGCATGGTTAGGTGGACCAGGGAGATGATCCATCTCACAGTGTAGACTTGAAAGAAACAATTCTGCAAGCATAAGAGAAAGTAAAAAGTCAGGAGTTTAAAAAATGGACAGACAGGTCCCCTTTTCCCCAGACTTGTACTGGATTAAAATGGCCTGTTATGGTCTAACATTTGTGATCATTTCAGCCTCCTAAGGCAAGTGAAATACTGGAGCAGCATGAAAGATCCATAGGACAAACTCTATGAAATAAGATGACAAAATTCCTACTTATTTCAGTGGCAGCTTTATATTGGCTGAGCTGTAACATAAAACTGTGTCTTAAGTACAGCAACAGTTATTTTACCAGGATGCAGTACTGTCGAGAGTTGCCATAGCACTTGATAGTACAGCTTGTCCCATAAAGCATTTCATGCTGGCACAACTTTGGAGAAAAATCTGCAAGAAGAAAATCCTTGAGATATACTGATTTTGCCCAGTTTCACTTGGGCAAAGAAGCAGTTCAGTGTACAGCTGTAAAAACGTGGCTCAGGGGAAGTGGGAGGAGGGTGCCGCCCAGGAGGCGGCTGGGGCTTCCTCTTTTATCAGCAGGCCAGCCATGTTGGGTCAGCTCCGCTGTGTTGTGAAGCCACAACTTTAGAAAGATCCAGTGTGGTGTTTTGTGTAGGTAGGGAACCACTCTGACCCCAGGAGAGCTCCGAACTGGGGGTAGTACACTAGGTTTGAGGTTTCTTGAGTGTGACGTCTGCCGAGCCTGTGAGTGGCCTAGTACAGAACCTCATTCTGTGTATTTATTCATTAGATTGTTTCAGGCCATYTGACTTTTCAGAACAGCTCTTTCTAGGTACAGGGCTTTGTGTTTGACACAGTGACAGCAACTGGCTAGTTTTTTGTGAAATAGAAGATACGGCTTTTTAATCTGGAAGTGTCTTGAAGGGGCCCTAGCATACAATAATAATGGATAATTAAAGACACACTGAATCACATTAACTTATTTGACATTCATGTAAGGAGGAAGCATGTGTCTGCATTAATTTAAACAACTGATTTGTTGCTTTCATAGAAGAAAACTTCAATAAAATTTTTAAATGTAAACTAAGCTACAGCCTTCTCCCTGACCAGGTGCTCCTCCTTCAGCATTTCTTTTGTTACATTATTTTTTTGGCAGCTTTCTGCTTGTGAACTGCCACCATTAGAAGCTCAGTAGGAGCAAAAGTCTATGTTAATTTGCCTGACTGTAACTGCATAATTAAAGCAGTTTATCAGCAGGGGTTAGGACAATCAGTGTGTTCTGATGCTACATGTTTTAAAATTACTTCTGTTGTTCAAACAGATATGTAATTAGTGCATCATTTTAGACTGTTTTTTTACAGGGCTGTCTTGGAGTTTCATCTGATAAAAACCTCTGTAATTTTGCTGCTTAGATAAGCATCTATTTTGTTTGCAGGCTACTTCTAAAGTAACAACTTTTATAGAAATATTAATGTTGGGACTATATTGCATGGATAGATGCATAAAAGCAGTGGTGTGGCGTGTGGGAGTTTTTAAACCAATCCTGTCAGCACTTACTCAGTTTCACTGGCAATAATCAAAAGAGTGAACTGTATCTGGTGGACTCCCATATTTGTAATAATACTTCCATATTTGTATTAGTAATTATTATTGGTGGAGACTAGGATTTAATACCTAGTTCTTACGTGTTTGAACAAGTTTTTTCATGTCAACTAATAACAATACCTGCGTTCTGTCCCTGATACATACCTAATTAGATTTCATTTAGAATATGGTTTCATAGAACATCATAAGCCAGTCTCTAAGTGGCAGTTAACTGTTAAAAGCTGGGCCCTCACCAAACTCTCCCCCCTTCCCCCTTTATAGTATTGACCTTGCGTTGGCACTCTTTGCCCTCCATGATCTTACTCAATTCACTTGCCCAACAAAAGAGAGAGAGGAAAAACCAACCCCCCCAGGGATTGGTTTTGCTGTGTCAGCGGGTTTACTCGGCTCACTGAAAGGCTGGCATGTGCTGGAGGCAGCGCCAGTGGAGTCGTAAAAGCTGTAGGGCCAAGGGAGCTGGGACTTTTTGAGGCCGTTTAGCTTGGTCACACAACTGGCGACACTATAAGACAATGGTGAAAGAAGATGCAAGTAACTTTTGTTTTGCTGGGGGCTAGTGCACTCATGAGTATCAGCTGACATGAGGTTATTTGTATGTCTGACATTTCCAACTAATTGGTTTATTGCACAATGTGTTAGAAATCTTCCCTCTTTTACATGGATTTTGTTGTAGGCGATATCCCTGAAACAGAAGCTTTGAAAACTTTAAAACGAAGTTCTATAGATCAGGTTGGCAGAAAGAGCAGTTATAGTGTTCAACATTGTAAGATCAGCGTGACCCATGGAAAGTTGGGAGCAACAATTTAGAGAAAATTTTAATTTAAGTTATTAAAAAGTACTTGAATTAAATCCTTACATGGTTTAACTATTTTGCCACCTTTCAATTTTAGCATTTAGTTTGACATTACATGAAAACATTCTTCCATTTTACTCAGTTTTTGTGTTCTTTTTGTCAGTCAATAGGAAAAATGGCTTGTTGTAATAGGTTAATGAAAACATATTTTAATGATCTATCACTTTAAGATGACTGAGAATACTAAGATATGGTCTTTAAACATTTCCTGGAGTGAACATCTTTATTTCTTTAAAAGGTCTGTGCAGTTTCTACTAACTTGTAAGAAGTGTTTGTGTTTTCTAATGGCCAAGAGTATTGGAATTTGTATAAGTTTTAGTGGAAAAAGCGCATAGGATGGAAGTTGCACTTTTTTGTACTGTGAGCCACAGGTTTCTGAAAAAATGCCTCGTGGAAAACTCTTCCTTTCTGATTAGGTTCATTCTTTCTTTGTTCTTTAACTAATGTTCAGTTGCCTGTGTATAAATAGATATCTGTACAGTATTTATATTCGGTATTTATTTCACTTTCTATTAATGACATTTTAACAGCTGGTAATGACTAGATTCTACTTCACAAGCTTTATTTATTTATTTTTTATTTCTTCAACTTACTCATAGTCAGTGGGCCATAATATGAAGGTCTTAAGGCCTTGTTGTGAGAATAAATAAGTATGAGGTTTTTAAGAAGTTCTTGGTAAAATACCTCTGTGATCTTGAGCCTCAAAATATATTTCACTTTCACCTTCTCAGTTTTTGCATCTTTTTTTACAATTTCAATCAAGCTTGATTAGATAGGCACTTCTTTGGGTTTAAAATTCTTTGAAAATTAGTGGAAGGGTAGAGGAGAGGCAAGAAATAATAGCTATAGTTGAGGTTAGGGCTGTACTGAGTTTTCCGTCATCTGTTGCATATACTGATAGTAAACTGCTGTCTCTTTCTTACCGAGTCAGTAGTTGAGGCATTTTTTGTAATAATATCTTATGCAGTTGGATTTCAAGTAGTTGTAGAAAGAATGAATTATTACTACTTGATCTAATGACCTTAATGGTGAGGTAGAAGTGGAACAGTTTCATCAAGTTCATTATTTTATATGTACCCTGAGGATAATGATTGTACACACACAGGCAACTGAATGAAAGCAAAATCTGTTTACAGAATTAGGCCATATTTAAGGATACTGAAACTTCTGCCAAACAAGCAGCACAGTGAAATTTCATCTGCCAGTTATATTGCTCTTAATGTTCTTTAATTTAGCAGACAAGATAGTTTGGTTGTAGTTAAGCTTTTCTAATACTGTTGTTCCTCAAGGTTGTGGCATAAATCATTTTACTCAGTAATTTTCTGCATCTTCACTGCATCCATTTTTCCTGTATAATTCTTGCATAAACAATCTCTGGGATACAGCAAAACTTCATGCTGTTAAATTACTACTTGTGTATATTATGTAATTTTGAATATATGCAATTGAATTTATTTTTTCCCAAACCTTTTGTTCAGTTTTGTGGTCTTTTTTTGCCATTTCTTTCTTTGACCTGTGTGCCCTCCCTGCTCTGCTCGCCAGTGTATTCTGTCCAAAAGTAACTTGCAAGGCAATTACTGGTACTCCTGACGGACTTTTCTCTAGGTATAGCTGGCAGCCTGGCTGGATTGCTCTGCAGTGATAGTGAAGGGCAAGAGGCAATGGGCCCAAACTGAAATACAAGAAATTCTGTACAGAAAAAACTCTGAAACATCTGAAAACTCTGAACATAAAAAAAAMCTTCTTTACTGTAAAAGTGACTGAACACTGGAACAGGTTGCCCAGAGAGGCTGTGAAGTCTCCATCCTTGGAGATACTCAAAACCAGCCTCGACACAGCCCTGAGCACCCTGCTCTAGGTGACCCTGCTTTGAGCTGGGCGATCTCTAGCCATTCCTTCCTAGCGAGTCGGTAAAGTCAGCAGGTTTGTCTTAGCTGAAATTCACTTCAAGATAGCCACAGTTTGTAGGTTGTTTGTTTTGTTTTGTTTTCTATAAAGTTGCCCAGCAAGTTACTCCTAGTCATTCTCTCTTGCCCATCTTTCCACCATTTTCTCCAAAACGGTTTAAAAACAACCCCAAGCCTTAAAGCCTCAAACTTGTCCCATATTTCACGAACCTTAAGGAGGACACCTTCCAAGTTTAGTTCCAAATGTATTTAATTTACAACCTCTTCAGCCTTTTCTATATAAAGCAGGACTGGGAAGACTTTTTAAAGACTTGTTGCACAAAGAGGAGTAGCATCTCTTAAGTAATGATTTTACTTGGAAGGAAATATGCTTCCCAAACCACATTCTCAGAATTTAGGAGGAAAAGAGGCGGCGTAAGAGACTGCAGTTCTTAACTGCAAGAGGTGGCAGATTATTTCTCTCTCCTCCCATCAGCCTAGCCCTGTAATGTGTTTTGCATCCAACTTTGTTGAAATAAATGACCTAGTGGATATTTCAATTGTCTGCTTTTGGTAAAACTAAACGTATTGGCATAACTTTTCACTAGCTTTTTTTTAATAAGCCATATTAAGTTTCTTTAAAAATATATATATATTAACTCAACCCACAAAGAACGCAACCTTATGGGACAGGAGGGAATCAGTGGAGAAATTCCAAGCACAAGTATACTAAGATAGAACAGAAGAAATTTGAAGTCTGTTCCCATCTGTGTTCCCATATTTTTTGACTAATTTTTGCTTTCAAAATACATTGTATGGGCTTCCTTTCTTCTTACTCTTTCTTTCAGTCTTATCTGAGTTGAGTTAAGAAATTATCCTCTCAATAGCAATAAGACTTCCATTTAAATACTAGGACACTTTGTGATCATAGAAGAGAAGTAACTGTCATTATTCAGTTATCTTACAGATAAATATTTGTGTGACTGTTTGAGGTCTGAACAGGTGGTTCATGTGATTATTGACATTACATGCAATATTTGCCACTGAAAAATAAAGGTGTGTATATTTCTTTGCGAATAAAGAATCTAAAGGTTTTTTTGTGGTTAAATGTACAGTATCATCCGTATATTGTCTTGCATACAACTTAAAAAAAGAAAAAACACATGGTGCAACAAAATAATTTGAACCACAGACACCTGCATTTGAGATTACGCATTTAAAAATTTGAGATTAACGTAATTACAGAGAGATAGACTACCTCATTTTATATAACAAAAAAAAGTAATTTTCTCTGTCCATAAATACAGCATATTGTTGCTGCTTGAGGAAGCACTGGTTGTTGAGACTTTGCACGGTGTTATTTCCATTGTGAGAGCGCCAGAGGGAACCGAGCAGGCCCCGATGGGTGGGTGGGTTTGCAGTGCCTGCAAGCCTTCCGCCGCTTATGCTGTGGGGAGCAAAAGCTGCATTTAGACATTCCCTCCTTTTCAGGAACACAACTGGCCATTTTATTTGGAGACAACTCTCCTTGCCATTTGTCCTTCTTGCTCTGACATGTTTTAATGGTCCTGTGGTGCAGGTTATCATGTATCTGACATGGTAGTAACCCATACCTTTCCCATTCTGCCTTTATGGCAGCTTGCCACGACTCCGTGTAAGAAATAGCAGCATGTTCTTTGCACTACCCTCTGTTGGTTTAGGAACGTGATCTGATTTATCATACATTTAAAATAATACTTTGTACGACCTCATACTGAAACAGTTTGTCGTTATCCCAACAGAAAATAACTCACTCCTGTTTATCCTTTAAAAAAAGAAAAAAGAAAAAAAGATTGAATTGTTTAAATAGTAATAGTGCAGTTTTGATCGTGATTGAGTGAAATAAGCTGCAAATGCCTTGTGGTAGATATTTCCATCAAAGATTAAATTACAGCAGAGAGCACATTATAATTCAGCTACACTTTGTGTCAGGTTCTGTTTTATAAATGAAAGTTATTTTTTCTTTCTTTTTTTTTCCCCTTTTTTCAGCTTCTGAAATTAACAGAGATATTTTTTAAGCCAGTATTGTCTAGAAAGTTACCTGAGATAACGTCTTTAAAACTAGTTTAAATGGCATTGTTCTTAAAACTCACAGTAGCTGATAGCATGTGTCAGAAGAAATAATTGCTTTCATTTTCAGATTATGCTCTTGGACTAGCATGTGTGTACAACAGTAAAAAGAAATCTCCTTCCGAGTACTGATTCCTTCAGATAAATTTTCCATATACCTTTCATGATTCCTTTTTTTTTTTTATTCCATCTTTATCCTTGCCTATTCCACAAAACATTTCAGACTTAAAAAAGCTGAATTAAAGATAGAACATTCTAAGAAACAGTGCTCCCTCTGGTATTTATGAATACGAAGTACTTCATGTATTTGTTGGCATTAAATCTTTCAATATTTCCTCTGTGTGTGTGTGTGTGATTTCCTGGAAGAATTTTAATGAAATTCGGGGAAAAAGCCACATTTACAATTAACTTAGCTTGTCTTAATTTTTATAAATGTGAATTGTGGTAAGCCAGAACCACCTGATTTATAAGTAGGAGGCTCCTTTGTTATGTCCCATATTTTAAGTTTAGCTCAATGATTTTAAAGAGGTGTTTCTCTTTATTTGGGCCTTTACTTGATTTCAAAGGTTGTAGTAATTAACTTTTCTCTTTACTGAAGTTTTATTTTTTCCAAAGCTTTTACCCTTAATTGTTTTTTAATTACATTTGTGGGAAACTTACCCAGCTTTACTCACTGTTTAATGAAAACGGAGATGGAAAGTGTCCTCCGTCTTGTGTTCATCATCTCATTTTTGGAAGAATGAATACTTGAATGTATTACTTGAATATACCTATATCTGTTAATTAAAATTAGAATTTAGATCATTTACTTTTAAAAGTGTTTTTTTAGCACTTGCTCTCTTTCTCTAAAAGTAGTGTTAAGATCTATCTTTGGGATTATTGATGCCATTGGTGCAAGGGGGTACCTATGTAATGGTGACTGTCATTTTATTTGGTATACTGTGGCCAGTATTAAAGTCTTGTCACCTCTTCCTCCTCTCTAACTTTCATTCAGTATATCTAGCTCTATTTTGAAAATTATAACTAACATTCCTTTTTTTAATGGTAGATTTTGAAGATTTTCCCCATGAGTATTTGAAATGAAGTTCTTAAACACTGACGAATTGTTGCTCTCTGTTGCTGTCCTTTGGAGTGATTCAGATGGAATTTCTATATGGTGACCATTTCACTTTTCTTGAAACTATTAGGTTGCTTTACCAACAATGTTTCATCTGTTAAGTCCCTGAATGACTCCAAAGAATAGCAGTGTTTCTGTAGTACTTGGTAGTCTTGTTCTTGTTCCTCTGTTCTGTGGGAGAAGGTACTTTAAGAAATCACACTTGTTTTGCAGCTATTCTAAAAAAGAATGAGATTCCAAAAAACATACACACAAACCCCCCAAAACGTTTTATAAAAGATAAAAGATATTTTGAAACCTAAGTACTCATTAAATAACACAATAAAACAAAACTCTACCTCCATAGTATCAAGAAGACTTTTCCCATCTCCTGCTGAAAATGCAGCTCTCAAATTCATGGTATGGAGTTTGTCTACTGTTTATTTAATTGTTTTATATGGAATGTAACAATGTTACATAGTTTCCATGTTTGGTTATTTGTTTGTTTGTTTATTTATCTATTAGGAAGAACAGAACCGAGGCAAGCCCAACTGGGAACACCTGAATGAAGATTTACATGTACTTATCACTGTGGAGGATGCTCAAAACAGAGCAGAAATAAAACTTAAGAGGGCTGTTGAAGAAGTTAAAAAGTTGCTGATACCTGCAGTAAGTATTTGTATGCAAGTCTTTGATTTACGTTTCCAGGAGTTACTTCTGAAATATAATTAATAATGCAGTAATAAGAGTAAGCCTGCATGGCAGCATTATGAAATTCAAGTTATTGTATTAACATATATATTATATCAATCTATTATTTTTTGTAATATTGTGGTGATTGTTAAAGTGTCTTATCCTTGGTAGAATTATTTCTCAGATTAGAAGAATACTTTTAAGAAATGTTGATTTTTCTGCCTCTTAGAGGTAGATACAAGGAGTTCTCATCACCTTTAAAAGGCAGTGCTGACTGTTAGAAACATTGGCTTTCTCACCTTCTTTCAGTAAAAGGGTGCTTTCCTTTAAGGCTAGGGAAAAGTGACATGCTTTTATGTTTCTTTTTGAGATGATTCTGATACTTTAAGGAAAGAAGGCATGTTTTCTTAGGTCCTCGTGCTAAACTCCTTCCAAAAAGAACAAATCCCCTCAGGAGGATGGTATCAAAAAAGCATTGCTATCACTGTATTGGGGAAGAATAAACATAGTAAAACTAACTTGTGTTTTTAGTAGCAATAGGTTCATTTATATAYGTGTGTGTGTGTGTATGCATATATATAATATATATGCGTGTGTGTGTGCATATATATGTGTGTGTGCACATATATGTATATATAAACTTGTTTGTTTCGGTTTTTGGAACATGCTTTATCTTAAGAGTGTACTGATTATGTTCTTGTAAGAACTGAAAAAATCCTGAGATGAAATTCAATCTTGAATAGAACTAGTAGGATGAGGTCTTAAGTGATGTTATTAAAGACTTGTTGTGTGGCTAGTGTATTTGGTAAGATGATTTTTTTTTTTTTCCTGTTGCCTGCTAATATAAACTGACTTGTTCCCAGCCAGCCAACTTAGGAGCCTTTTCAAGAGACCAGAATTTTACCCCATGAAAGCCAGTCTCTTTCATCTACTATTCTCACTCACAGCACTACTATTCTCACTATATTCTCATTCAAAGCAAAGGGACTCGGCATGGCTTTATGCTGCATTCCATGACATTAATTTGCATCTTGATTTTTACCACTTTTGTGCCATTATAAAACAATAAAAATAAATTTACATCTTTCTCAGTGGAGGAAATATTTTCCATATTCTGAGGAAAAATTAAGTTTAGCTCCTGAAAGAAAGTAGCAGTTGGTATTTAAATGAGCTAGTGATTTTGGGTGCTTTCTTAGTGAATGCTAGTAGAGGCTGGCTGCGACAAAATTTGTGGTGACATATGCTGATATAAACAAATTTGTTCAGAACCGTGGGATCCAAAGAAATGTTGCAATATACGACATGTTTTAAGAAGTTACCAAGGATGAGGGGAGAGACTTAATTTTTGAATTAACAAAATGTGGTGGAATATTAAGTTGCAGATAAGAAAAAGATATAATGTACACCTTTTCACTTTGCACATTGTCAGCTCCTGTGAAAGGAGATAGACCACAACAGAAAGTAGATCTTCAGAATGTATACATATAAAAGAGATCCTGAGCACATTAGGGTTGTCTTATCAAGATTAGAAATGGCAAGAAGAAAAGAATATTTTTCATATGGGCAGAACTGAAACCCTTAGGCTCAGTTCTCTAGTCCCTGTGTAGCAAGTAAGTTTTTAAAAGATATCCACCCTGCAATATGCAATTACTTGTTTTCAAGCTTCCCATGGTTCTTCTGCAACCTCGCTTCTGTTGCTGAATGTGTGATGACTGAAGGGTTGTTCTGGAGATGATCTGATAGATCATAAAACCCAATATGTCCAAAGTACTTGATGTCTATTCAGTGTAGGTTTGTGATATGTCTGGTTTCTGGAACTGGGGTGTGTGTGGTTAGATGGTTTGAGCCTCTAAAAAAAAAAAAAAAAAAAAAAAGTGAATACAGGAGTAGTTTTTCATTGTGATAGTGTCAGCCAACTTCTTGTCTTGAAACATGCTCTGCCTTATTTTCGGATCAGTTGGGGGAACTCCGTAACCCAGAATACAAGGTATTTTTTTCCCTTTAGGAGGGAAGAAAAATCAGGGCTAACTGTTGTTCAAAAATAGCATCTCTTGAAAAACACATTTTCTGTCAATTCATTTCATTAACATGTTTCTATATTTTGTGTAGGCATAACAGATTCAGGCCATTTCTAGTATATATGCAACGGAGTTACAGCTTTATTGGTTSTCATTGCTGAAAATCATACTTCATAGGGATAGGCATATGTAGTTGCACACTGATGAATTAATATATAGGTAAGTTTGTTTTTGTACTACCTAGTGTGTCTCTTTAATTAGTAAATAAAAAGCACCTGTTTAATCAAATTCTGGTTTCAGGCAATTTGGAAGGTTGAAAAATTCTGTTTTAGGATATAAAGGTGGGGAAAATGTTTCATACAAGAAATCAAAAACATTTAAGTAATCAGGGAAAGGTGGGGGCAGGGGGGAATCCTAGCTAACTTCATGGTGGGAGAAATTGGGGGTATGGGAAGATTCCCAAGATATTTTAACATGTATAAATGGAAAGTTGGAAATTCTCTTTCACATAGTAGAATATTTGCAACTATTACTGTTTTCCAAATATATGTGAGAAATTTAAAATTCATAAAAGGTATTTATTTCTGTCATTGTTGCTGTTCTTTCCGTCCAACTTGACAAAAAAAATAGGAATTTCATATGAGAGAAAATTCAGTCTAATTCTTGCCATATAGTGGCAATATCCTTTTTTTCTCAGATACACTTCAGAAAAGCTAGCTAGTGCTAGATATAGGAATGAATTATTAATTTATTGGAACAGACAGTAATTTTTCTGGTCAACATATTAAAGGATCTAGCTACATTTTATAACAGCAGTGCACAAATAGGCATATTTCTAAAATGGATTTCCATGTGAAGATAGGTGGAGAGAGGCTATTTCAGTAGCATAGTGTGTTTCTTCTCATCTTCACTAATTAGGATCATTAGTATGTGGTTTGKTTTTTTTTTTTTCTTGTGGATGTGAATTTATTCATTTCCCCTTTCATTTGATCTAGGATTTTTACCAAGATGGTGATATAGTTGTACAGTTTATCTTTAGAAAGAAAAAGGACAGCTTGAGGCAGACTGACTGAGCAAGCCATTTTTCTCAAGCAGAAAGGCTGAATTCCTAAATTTTTTAATTAACATTTCTTTGGTATGAAACTTGTTATTTATTGTGGCTTTGTTTCAAGTTCTATGAAATTAATTCTTTCCTCTTCCCATAGTTCACTGAGCTATTGGTCAGTATCTGGACCTGCAAGATTGTATGATACTGCTCTTTCATGTTTTTCTCCTAAGAAAAATAGAAAGAAGAAAGCAGTCTGTAGGTTTTCGGGATCACATTGAATTGCACCTTCCTCATGCCTCTTTCTAAAGTGAATCCTACATGGTATTGATCTCTCCTGTCTTCACTGTTAGAGTTTTAACATTTTATTTGTTATTCGCTAGAGTTCAGTAAAGACAGGCAGTTCTCTTGAGACAAAAGTGGTTCTGTATTGTATATTGCAGAATGTAATAAAAAGTGCAGAGCCTGTGTAAGGGGACTTATGTGATTGTTAAATATAACATCCTGAATTACACTGGTATGTTATTGTTAAAGATTTGGAATTATTCTTCAAGGTACTGGGCAGTAGGGCTGAGCTGCTCTACTGTAGAAATGTGAGAGTCTTCTACATGTTCTAAGATGTATTGACTGAGGGTGTGCTGCTAGCTGAATCTATTTTCTAGATACTCCTTTTGTTATACACATGTTCAGGTATCTAGTCACTATTTCACCTTTATACTGTCTTTCTATAGGCTGAGGGATCTATGACATAAGGAATCTGCATGCAATACTTTTTCCTCCTTTCCCCTTTGACTCCACATCCTTCCCCTCTGAGGAAAGGATCGTATTTGTGGCTTTACTTAACACTTGTTTGATCTGGAATCAGTGTTTTTCAAATCTTTTGTCTCACCGTTCCTGGGTAGAGGCAGCTGTAATTCTAGCTAGTTGCTGTTTCTATCTTGTTGGAAGACAACAGTAAAATAGTATTAATGGATGATGTTCCCTCTTAAATTGTATACATCATTTGCTACTATGATAATGGTATCTTAAGATTGTAATAGGCAGGAATAAAGTTGCAGTAGAAGATTGTGTAATTTTGTTAGTACATTTGGTTCTTGTCTGTAAAAGTGACTACATTTACTAGACTAGACTTTTCAGTCTTGAATATCTTTAAATTTAGCCATATGGTATGGGGAAAAAGTATCATTGTTTAAGGGAAAAATTCATTGTGCTTAATTAAAATAAATACTGTGACAATATCACTAGATATTTCTCATAATATCGTATCATTGAAAGCATGCTTATAGATGATGTTTACAATAACAAAACTTCACAGATTTATATTAATTTATCAATTTCATAATCTCAAAATTCTTAGAGTAGATGAATGTCAATGGCAAGGATTCATTTAAAAAGAAGTCATTCAAACAGAAATAAAACCATGTGATATATAGGAGATGGTGAGATGATTGTTGCTTGTAAACATTAATTATGACTTGAAAAGTAGATGGGAATCAACAAACAACTGATGTTGTCAGTTTTGTGTATCTTATAGCAATTTTAATCATCAGACAACAATTGCTATCAGCCTTTGATAGTATTCCCAAGTATATCATCCTGCTTAGTAATAGATTCTGCAGTGTTTAGTTGAGGAATTTAATAGTTGAGTAAGGAGAGGATGTAAAATTAAGCAGTTACTAGAACACAGTTCCCACATGAAGATCTGTAACAAATTCGTGTACAGCTCCAAATTCTCAAAAACTAATAAACCATTTAACAGTAGAGGGAAAACTGGATAATTCTTCCCATATGGAAGCTGAAGGAGCTGAAGTTGCAAGTAACTTTAACTTTGTCAATCCTAGGGTCAAATTTCAAGAAAAAAAACCTTGGAAAGCTACAAAGCCTCAAATATAAAGCAGAAATACCAAACTGAAGTAAAGAATGTTGGATTAACTGTTGTTACTGTCCTTTAACCATATCATGGTTGCTGCTGTGACTTAGTTGATTTCCAGCAAGCCATTCTGAAGAGTAGATAAGTATGAATTTGTGAAACAGTGAAATAGAAGAAATAAAGCATAACTAGCTCCTCTAAACACCTTCATAAACAGCAGAGAGAAAATAGCTATACTTAACAAATGATAGAGTAGTAAAAACCAGAATGAGAACAACTGTGCATATACCTGAATAAAATTGCCCAAAGGCTGAAGCTGTTGCTGAAAGAAGTGACAGAATCATCTGGAGTTAGGGTTTTCTGTCGGGTGAGTTTACTTTGGCCTGGGCTTCTGGTACAGTTAAGTAGAGAAAGGCACTAGTAGAAAAGTAAAAATGGGAGCAGCAAGCAGAGTGCTTTGAAGAAATGTTAACCAGGATGGCATGATAAGAAACATAGGCTGTTTTCAGAGAAAATTAACAACTTGACATTGTAAGATTTTGTATTTCAATTCTGATTGGGATGCAATAAGAACAGCCTCACAAAGTTGCAGCTGAAGTCTAGATCATGGAAAAAAGGAGGAATGCTTGTGCTGATGATGGATGCCTTCAGAATAAGCTGTGACAAAAGATAGGACTGCAGAAAAACTTTTCAAGAATTATTTTGAAGTCAGAAAGATTAAAACAGATAACATACCCAATGTTTATAAAACAAGGAGTGTCATATTCTATGTAGTAATAGGTAATGGAATTAAGAATAAAGGAAGTGGTGGAAGGAAATCTGGAGAAAGAGTAGGATTGGATTTTCTCCTTGAAGATAATGTTAGCCATCTTTTTGCTGTGAAGAAAAAGCATTGAATAAAAAAGTAAAATAAACTATTCACTATAATCTTCATGGACTTTGAGAACATTTGGTAGTCTTCCTTATGATCATGGAGTGTCTTGAAATGTAGTATGCCAACAAAAATGTCAGCAAAGGTGTTGTATGAAGATGTAACGTAGACCCAGCTAAAATAAACAGATATGGCCTAATGGTTAAACATAAATATTGGTGTTAAAGGGAAAACAGTCTCTTCTGTGAATTCTTTTGCATCAATTTTGTAAAGAGATGTTAGAGAAACACAGTACAAGCATTTCATGGTTACACTGAACAGCTTGTCTTGCTAAAGTGGGTCCTTTCCATGGCGGCTCCGTTAACATACAAGGATTTTACTTTTGGACTTTCTTCTTCCAAATGCTAGCTGTACTCTTACCAAAGCGGCAGCAGAAAATGACATTATAGTGTGTTTCATCTGATTTAATGTGTTGTATACTGAATGTTTTTACAGTTTGGAACATTCATTATAGTCATGCTTGGTATGCAAGTACTTGGTAAGTAAGGCTAACTGACCTTCCTGTTACTAGAGATGTTACTTGTGATGGTGTTTCTATTTTTAGTCACTCCTAAATAGAAAAAAATGCATGTTTTAAGTAATATGTTTATAGTGGGAGAGAATGAAGGGGCAATAATATTGGCAGGATTTGTTTTTCAGCTAAATAAGTTAAAAGCACCCTTTTTTCCCCAAAGACTGCCTTTAAACAAATTCTATTAGATTTAAAAAAAAATTAAATTACTAGTAATTCCCTTACAAGTGTAAATTTGAGTTGTGGCTTATTTTCAACTTTTACATTAATACTGAAAAGTGTCTTTTGTTTTTACCTTGGCTATATTGTGTGCCAAATTTCTTACTAAAAACTGAACTGTTATAGTGGAAAGAATTTTAATTGTGCTCTAACTTAAGAAAATGTGGATTTTATAGTAATGCTTCACATTATTTGTTGTCCTGCAGCTGTAGCGGGCAATAGCTTGAAATATAATTTATATTAGGAAAATAAAGATTTCGTTCATCTTAGCTATTTAAAAACCCCAATACATTCCACATGTAAGTTTTACTTCCCTGAATAGCTCTTTCTAACTCATTCCTGCATGGTGTGCTGTTTTGTTTTTTTTTTTTTTTTTCCCCACAAATGAGAATATAGTGCAGCCTTCTACAGTCTCCCTGTTGAAATGTTGGTCATGCTGTGCAATTCGTTGTTTGCTACTTGTTCAGTTAGAGTTACGAAAATGAATAGTAAGTGATGTAGTGGCAGAAAAAGGACACTGCTGTCTTTAAAAGCTTTTAGGAAAATCCTACCTTGCATCTGTTTTATAAATTCAGATACAAGCCTCTTACAGGGAATATCATGTAAATGATGAAAAGAGAAGCTCTGTAGCGAAGATAATGAAGCAGCAAAACTTCTTGGGAGTGACTGCTGAATAGCATGTGGTAAACTTTTTGATGTGGACAAGAGGTGATAATATATTATTTTTAGTAGCATAAGGAAACTTAATGTTTCCATGATAGTTTGAACTAAGGGCCGCCAATCCTGCTGTTCCTGATGATTTGTTGATCTTGTTTCCTGTTTTGCATTACTGGCCTTCATCTGATCATGTAGTGAGCCCATTTAGGGAGCTTAACCTTGGATTAGCTGACTTGCTGTAGAGTCAGATTTGTTTTAGTGCTGGCACAGTTGATGGAATGGGAAGATGGAAATGGGGAAGAACGGGATTGCAGCAGACCAGCCTTAAATATATTTATACTATTGTAGAACTTCATGTTGAGTATGGTCAGCTGCAGATGAGAGCAAAATAATCAGATACTTTGCGTACCAGAATATGACAGTGGAAAACGAAAGACAGCCTAGTAGTCTCCAGTACTGGTAATTTCAATAGTTCACAAGATTAGGTAATAAAAAATGGGTTGTGTTGAGCAGCCCTTAAGTAAATTCTGGCATGCATTTTAATAGTCATCTTCCCCTGAAAATTTACTGTGTTGTACAAGTCTTGAGTTTTAAAGATGAGGGCAAGACTCTCTTATAGTAGATTACATATGAAGTGTTCATGTATTGTACTCGATATGCTACTGCAGTGTTAAATTTCTGAGCTTTGGCTAGCATTGACTGTTAACAGACTAACTCAGCCCAGCTGCAAGTTTGAAGCAGCTCTCCCCATCTTTGCACTCAGTGGATCTGTGCATTGCATAGATTTCGACTGATGTTTCTTACAGATTTGGACATGTAGTGGTTGACATGTAGTCAAATCAAAAAGTAATGGTACAAACTGAGGCACAGGATTCTTGTCCCTGTAAGCTTGTTTTATATTAAAAGGAGAAAGAAGCTTCTCCAACAGTAACTTCTAAGTACCTTAATCTAGCTGTTGCTCTGAGTCATCCTCCAGCCATCTTTGTTGATGGTTTATAGAACCTAGGAAAATCAGTTTATTATGCTTAAATATGTTTACCTCTGAATACCCTCTTTTCCCCATTTTCCTCCTTCCCCCAAAATATTTCTAGGACGTGTATGCCACCTTCCTCTCTATCCATTTCTTTAAGGTGTTACAGATGGATAAATTGAAAGAAAATGTTGAATGCAATTTCTGAAAAAGATCTTGGGAAGTTTATAGTAAAATGGCCCTTCCCAAAGAGAAGTGAAGAAGCTCCATTGCTTGAAACTCAGCAGACATGTGCCCTTCCAAAGCAAGATTATTCATTGACTAAGAGCTCTAAGGTTCTGCATAGGTTTTGTCTATATTTCAGAAATGTGCTTCATCTATTTGGTTTTGAAAGACTTTGCTGTGGAAGAAAATGTGACATGGATTTATTGTGGCAATTCATTTTGTAGTATCCATATCTTTTCTCATTCTTTATCCCACCTTCTTCCTTGTTTCCTTTGTTTTCAGGTATTTTTACTGCCCGTATTCTTCTTTATGTTCCTTTTCTTTGTCTTGACAGCCCTGGAATAGGATTTGTAGGCTGGGGTCTTTTATATAGAATCTGGTTAAAGTAGTTGTCCCTTTATGCAAGGAGCATATGATGAAGCTATGATTCTCTTTGCCTATTCGTCTTGATAAAGATGACAAAAGAAAAGCTACAGCAAACTACCTGTGTATTATTGTCCTTATCCTTCCATTCTAGTAACAGTTGGTCTTTTAGTTTCCCATTCTACTTCATATTTTTGTCCTCAGTGGCTGCTCAGAATAATTGTACTTTCACTTCTCAGTGAATTTTATGAATTTAATTTAGGACTTTTTTTTAAATTTAACATTATACATTAATGTCTTAATTCTAGTGTAATTTTATTTATCTTGGGTACCAAAGCTTTTTTTTGGAAATCACAGCCTCATACCTAAGTGGAAGAAATGCTAATTGTAGGGTTGTGGTTCTTGGGGAGACATAGTATAAAGAGTAGTCATTTTGTTGTTCTACAGGTTTTTTCTTTGTGCGTTTTTTTTTTTTTTTTTTTATATTAGATGTATTAAGGAGGTCAAATCACTTCAGGTACAAGTCTTATAGGCAACATTTTCTGGAGGGATCTTACTGATTGCAAAGGTTTTTAGTGTTAAGTAATAGTAAAGTAACCAGTGAGCATTTCACTTTCTGAGTTACTTAAAGCATGCTGTATTACCAGTGTTAGTTTTGAAATTTAGATTTACAGTTATACAAAAACAAAGCTTGTCATGCAGACATTTGTGGTTTAATGCTGGCTGATGATTTTCTATTCATCAAGTTTCTTTACCTTTTGCTATTTTGACAACAGAACACTCAGCAAATTCTAACCTTGGGAAGACAGGCCAGAATTTCACAGCTAATATTCATTAGAAGACTTAAGTGACTCTTTTCTAAAGAGCACAGAAAGGTTTGAGATTGCAGTAGAGAATTTGTGGGATTTCTTTCTTGGATAGGCCATTTGTAGCTTATGCCTGGGAGCATTCAAGACCCTGTTATCAGAAACAGCACTGATGGGTGAGATACAAGAGATGGAGCTGGCTGTTTAAAATAGCTTATATTGCATTTAGTAGCATACTTTAATTTAAACTTGAGACTGGCAAACTGTCATGGGAAGCAAAAGATTAGGTGAAATGTTATTGGAAAGCTATGTTACTTGGAATACAGTTATTAATAATAAGTATTTAAATGTCCAAGTAGTTCATTTTTCTTGTGTGCTGTTGTGAATGGCATGCTTTCTGCTGTTTTTTCTCCTATCTTACATATTTCAATAAGTATTTTAAAAGGTTTGTTTTATTTCCAGACACAGCTTATTACTAGGGATAGCTTAATGAAAACAGAACTTTCTCCTATATCTTGAGTATCACCTTTATTACTTTGTTTAGTATTATTTCCACAATAACTGTGTACATAAGTTATTTTGTTCCTCGTATTGAACTTCTATTCGACAGTGAAGTGTGTTTTAAATTACAAATCAGTCAGAATTATTGGGCAGAAGGAATTCTGATTACATTTACTTCTAAGAAAACAAAATGACAATTTTTATGTATCTGGCAGATCTCAATTCATGTATTCTTCATCACCAGCAAATATTAGTAAAAACAATTGGGTTAAGATTATTTTGGGCATCTATAATATTGCTTCTAGTCCTTTAGATATTTCAGTTGCTTACAAATGTATTGAAAGATGTAAAATATTTTTTTGACTGAACACAGCTCTATACTAAGAATTTCATTTTTTTTAAATTAAAATTTCCAGCCTCTCTTAAAGTAGATAACTGTATGATTTGATGCAAATACTTTCCTGCAGTCTCCAAAATTGTAAATTGAATTTTTAGTGATTAAAAAAAAAAAGTGGAGCTGTCTTAACATCATTTTTAGTAATTTTTTATGAAAATTAGTTTCAGTTGTGTAAAATAGGAATACACTACTGTTATTTCATGTTAGAAGTAGATTCTTAGGGAATTCCTCAGTGTTATTCTAAGTGATATGTCTTAGTGTGAAAATGAAATTCAAATTTTGACTGCCCTGGCTTTCTTAGGAACCAGACTAGTTATACTGATTTAGTTGTACTAATGCAAGAAAATGGTGCATCTGGAAAGGTGAAATGAAACTGGAAAAAGAAATAGAGTTGTGTTTTGTGTTCTCATGGGCACTTGCATAACGTCCATCACTATAGCATTCAATCTGGCAATTCAAGTTCTTTAAGCCAAGCTGGCTATGTTAGGCAGTTCCCCTGTTTTTCAGTAGTTGTTGGTCTGAGCTCTTAGATTTTAATGATTAAATCTGTGGTTGTTAAGTCTTCAAGAAAAATTTCAAAGTGAAAACTTAATTGTTTACTTTGCAAGAATTGGAATTTATAATCATAATTAACACTATTAATAACAAACGTGTTTGTTTAATAGTAAAATCTTTGTCTTACTGTATAGGAAAGCTGTTTGTGAGAATATAACTGCTTGTTTTGCCTTGGGAAAATAAACAATGTGAGACAAATGAAGAACTAAGAGGAACATCTGAATCTCTCCCAGGTTTTTAACTCAATGTAGCATGTAGGGTAATAATGTGCTCATCTGATTTTTCAGTTGAGGGTGTGTATCTCTTGTCATTTGGAGCAGAGAGACTATTGCTGTAGTGATTAGCAGAATACTGTTTCTTCGTAAGCCTGCATAGCCTGTGTATTTGTCTTTCAGTCGTCACCTTGAAAGTACAGGTTGATTTCCAAACAGGCAGTTGGGCTGAAGAGGGAGACTCCATCTAGTGATCCCTAGCAATGCTGCCTTTGAGTTCTCCAGCGTCTACTAAGAGATGCTTTATACCTCAGCAGTCGGAAAAGTTTCAGTGAAATCTGGTACTTTCTTAGATCCCAAGGTCAATCAGCCTCAAACACATGCATGAGAAATCAAGCTTTGTTAATTCCTCTGGTCATAGAAACACTTGTGTGTTCCCCTGTGCTAGCAAAGAGACTCTTCTGAACAAACGTTGAGTTCCTCATCTTTAAAATGTGATAGTTGTTTACTGGTTTGTTGAATACTCTGAGGGGTAAATGTTTATTTAAAGAATATACTCTGTGGAAGGGTCATGACTCGAACACTAACTCTGTAGCGATCTGTAGTTTCGCATATGGTCTTGAAAACACAAGGAGGAACAAAGTTCATATAATTTTTCAAAAGCATAGACTGTGGGGGAAATTTTAAACTGTTCTTCAGTTCATGCAGAAAGCTATGCTAATAAGAAATAGCTTGATTGATCTCAACTTGTTGCATAGGCCTTCATATAAGTGATATTTATTAGTGAAATATTCTTGTGAAGGAACTTTTTAAATAATGAATATATACATACGTGTGTGTGTATGTATGTGTGTGTGTGTGTGTATATATATATATATATATATATGGCTATGTAGCCTTTATGCTTTAAGGATTTAGTAAACCAGTTGTTAAATGATGTCTTTTTTCCTAAGAAAGCAAATTGGAGGCTTAGCAGTTGGGCACACAGTCACCTAAGAATCTTGCTCAATTGGACAGCCATAAAGGGACTCTAACAGCACTTTTTGAGAAAATGTCACCTGTTGTTCCTGTATAAATCAGATAGACTGCACTGCTTGGAAAATATAATGTATCATGTAAGACAGTAAAGTTGATAAATGGTGTAATTTATTCTTATTGTACCATGCTTTACATTCTATATATTTTGCAGCTGTTAGAAATAATCTGTTTGTAGCAATCCCAATAAACAAATGTCAATCATCATGAAATAATATTTTTCCCCTACTTTTGTGGCTGGGATTAAAAAAAAAAAATCCTAAATGAGTCTGGTATCCAGGTCCCATTTAAAATTAAAATTATAATCTGAGGTATACAGGCTTTTCTGAAAATATTAATCTAGGTTACTTTCATGAGCTTTATAGTAAGCTTGAAAGATTGTGTGTAAATGACTGTAACCAGCAATTTTTTGTTTCAAAATAAGAAGTGATTTTTACTAAAATGTTGAAATTGATTTCGAAACTAATCTTTGTCTGTTTTATCAGACAACTTTTATGGGGATTAAGTCTCAACTTGTTAGCACATCATCAAGTTGCTCTAGGTGCTATTTTTATTTATTTTTCACTGCCTTTTGATCTTTAATCAACTTCCTTTGAATGTGAATCATTCAAATACCCTTTACAATACAGATACACTTTTAGCCCCCTTTCAAGGTATGTGGAGGGTGAGAGCCAAGGAAACTAGATATCTTATTAAATGGCATTTAGTGAAAGGCACCTGGAGTTTAAAGCATAGCTTCTCTTACTACATATAGTAAACAATCTTTCCAATGCAGGTGGCTCTAGTAGCTCATGGGGAAAAAATACTTATTCCTTTTGGTGTTCTTCTGGGATCAGTTCTGKTTTTTTTGCCTTTGCTTTGCTTACTCTAATAATTTCTTTCATAGAAGTGTCAAAGTAGAATTCTGTTCAATTAAAACAGTTAAGTAACAGGGAACTTTAACTGGCATGAGACCTGTAAACATTTCTCCTCTGTGACTTTTCAAAGAACAACTTGTCTTTCAAGGGAAGCTTATGTGAATAGTAGAAATCCAAAGTTTTGTCTTTAAAGATAATCTTTAGATAATCAGCATGTGTTACTTGCGTTAAGATCATTTTAGAGGAAAATGTTAATGTAAATAGGTTGTGAGTTGTAACTATAGAAATAAATTTAAAACAGTAAACATAATGTCTATAGTCCTCTAAAGTATGTGTACTTTAAATCATAATATAGTCCTCACTATTTTTTTTGAATCTCTGTCCAAATTCTCCTTTCAGCGCTCATCTATATATACCCACTCATGCCTTACTATGGGGTTTGTCCTTTAGATTTCCTATTAACTAGGCCAGTTCTTTTTCTGGGTTTGACCTCAGGCATATGGCTTCACTTCCTTAATTTTTTCAGGAACATCCTTGTATTTCTTGTGAAAAATTCTTTTCCTCCCAGGAACGTATATGTGTCTTATTTCCTGCTGAGGAACAACAGGTAACATCTGTCCTTTGTGTCATGTAACCCACAGAGCAACAAACAGCGGTGCCTTCAGGAGAGCGTGGTGGAACTTAGAGATTTCTCCATTAACTTGTTTGGAAAAGAGTCTGGCTGGCTCTCCCTGCACTTTGCATCAGTGTTTTGTAATCCAGAAGAAGAAAAGATCTGACCAGGAGTTAGTCTTGGCTGAGGGTTAGAGATGACAATAAAGCTAACCTACTCTTTTTAGCAAGTGAATAATCTATTTTCATCATCAAAATTAAACCAAAACCAGGATTTTTTTATGATGACTCATGGGGTAACAAATGTCAAAAGGAAAAAGTTATTATAATACAAAGTATGAAGCCATATATGATGCCAGGCACTGTCATGTGGGCCGATTAGTTATTTAAGAATACTTTAAAATGACAAAACCATACAACAGAATGAGAGTGTTAACATGTCTCTTAACTTCACAGTATGGCAAACAGAGCTTTCTGTTCACTATTTGTCAAAAGTAAGCACATAGTCTTCAACCTAGAGAATGATCAGAAACTTCAAAATAAAAATTAAATTGCAACCTCTAAAATACTAAGTAATAACACCAGGCACTAATTCCTCATTGGTTTAAATAAATACAGATGAGATATGACTATAGTTGAAGTTTGATAAAGTTAACCTGTTTTAGGGAGGACAGAAGTGCCACCTCTAGGCGAATTTGTATGCATCTCTTGTGAACATACAACATTTTCTCCTGTATTAATATACAGTATTACTAAGCTAGTTTGTTACGACTTCTGTAAACTTCAGTATCTGTCTAATGTGCTGAAAACAAATTCTGTACAAGATACTTAGCAAAGCAACTTTTTCCTGCGGGCTCCTGCACTGTTGCTCCTATTCAGTGGAGTTTATCTTCTCTTCTGGTGGTAGTACTTATAACTATGTAAAGCAATATGTGCAGTGTTTGATACTACTGTGTAGATATGCATGGAGTGTTTTACAGGCACATGAAGATATTTACCAGACCTCTAGAACGCCTACAAACTCTTCAGGAAAAAATGGAATATAATTCGGGCAAGCAAAATTAAAGCGTCAATATGGTCATTTCTCAAATGCTGCTTGCATTTCAGATTAAGGTACATTCCTTTAAATTGTTGATGACTGTTTTCAATACTAGTCCTGACTTCACTATCATCCTCATAAACCAGTGATCTAGAAGTCAAATTGAACTAAGCTACTTTTTTTGCTTTTCTGCTGATAGAGTTTGTAAACCCTGCTTCACTAGCTGGGTCATGTGCGTCTGACTGCTTTCTTGGATGAATCAGCCTATGCTTTAAAGATTTTATTTTATTTTTTTTTTAATACCACTGTTTTTCCTAAGAAATGTTTCATGATAGATTTGTCTCTGGATTTCTTATTTATTATTGCATAATATTTAAATGGAATTTTTAAAACTAACTCAATTCTTTAGAACAAAGATGCAGTAAGTGCAGAACATGTCAGTAGTTTTAAAAATGAAAGTTAGTGAAAGATATAACTTTCTCAAATGTTATGATCCAGCTAATACAGAATTTAAAATCGTACTTAGAGAAAACCCAAACAGGAGATGGTAGCTATCAGAATATTTTAGAAGAAAAGGTAAAGTAGGCAATATGTTTTGAAATTAAATGTATTACTTGATATCAGTCTTGAGATAAGTTTTGAAAAGTTGACTTTGCCTGTGTTTTGTGTAACTGGCTAAGAATATGTCTTATTTTTGCACATATAGTTCTTTCCTAGTTCTGATAAGTTTTCCTGCTCTAAAAGAAATTGAAATATGACCACGATTAAGTAGTTTCTAGAAAGGGACAAAAGGTCATTGATGTGCTTTAGTTTTACCAGTAAAAGGATAGTTGTTCTTAGTCTTATATTTTACAGAAAAAGGTCTTTCTTTTTCCAGTTGAATTTCAGATTTTTCCCTTTCAGAACACTCTGCGCCAATGGTCATATTTTTTCCGACAACGGCTTACTGCACTCTGCTCGGCTCATTCTGTTACGCTCACACCTGTTGTTTCCTTCCTGTGCGTCAGCTTGGACCAAGCATGTATTAGTAACAGATTATAAATTCATGTTCTGCGTTCCCTGAAAAGCTTCCGAATGCCTCTTGAATCTAATTGATTTCGTCTCATCAGTGAAAATGGTTAGCGATGCTATGCTGTTCTTTTCACATGGTTTTGATTTGGTGCCTCGGCATTTTCTTAAACTTTCCGGGGCCATAGTCTTGTTGTTTGCCTTTAATTGTGATACAGTGCTAGATATGCTGGACATATTACAGTGTTTCTGTTGTGATTAATATTGAAATTACATCTTTACAGCTGAATTGAATATTTCTTCTAGGGCAGGATTTAAAGTTCACTTCAGCTCATTATTCCAAAGCTGCAACTTTTTTTTTGCTTAAGATACACAATAAATACATACATGAATCCTGAGAATTTGAAAGCTAATGTAGTAATTGTAGTATGTAAGTGTTCTGTTTCACTGCAACGGTACTTTCTGATGTGAAAATGTCAGAACACTTTAAATTGAAAAAGTTCTTTGCTCATAGCAATAAATGGAGACCTCTGAGTAGAGACAGACAACACATTTTTTCAACTGAAATTTCTGAATGAAGTATGTTGAATAAATATTGTATATATTATGTATGAATATATGTGTGTGATGAAAATATAGGTGTTGAAAATATAAAATGTTGAATTAATGTGAAAATAGCCAGTATTGTGTATAAAAAAAATTCCCAGTGAGGGTTTTATATGCTTGTTATAAGTCTCAGACCTCACTTCTGATAAAGAGGATTGCAAGAGAGTTAAATTTTGGAGCAACTGCCACTATCTTACATGATAAATAGGCCACCTCAGTGAGGAGCCAGTGACAGCCATATGAAGTTAAAGTGGTACTTGAATTCTAGCCATTTAAAATATTTTTCCTGTAAACAGAGTCCATATATGTAGTATCTTTAATTGAATTTGTAATAAAAGTTTATTAGCTATGACTAGAAGCAAATGCTATTCAGGTCAGGAAATCTGTGGAAATTTGTAACTGGCTGGAGCTGATATTCAATGCTTATTTCCTTTTCCTGACTAACTGACATGCATTTTAGAAATGTCAATTAAATGCTTAGTTTAGCAAACATATAAGCAAAGCAAAAGAGAATCGTAAATTGGAAAAATGGCAAGAATACAGCATTGAAATAAATTACTTAAGTTCGGTGGATCTTTAGCATTCAGGAAAATGGACAAAAAACCTCCAATAAAGAGGTCTCCTAACTCTGCACCAATCTGGTTTTTGAATGGATCGATGAATTGTGATCTCCTGATAGCAGATTATACTGGGCATGCTATTACTATATGTAAGGCACAGCAGTATGCCTGGATATTTCTAATGTGTTTTAAATAGTGATGGGCCAGTATATAAGTATGCTATATCCTTGATATGTCTGTGCCATTCTTGTTTTGTTTCTCCAAGCTGATGAAGAAATAGAGTACAAAAAAGTAGGAAATACGTGATGATTTACTTTAGAACCTTTAGACTAGTACTAAAGGCTAAACTATCTTCTCTTCCTAGCTGTCACCTTATTCTTTGTTGACTTTTATAATTTGGAGCCTTACACAGTCAATTTTTTTAATATTTTCCTGTACACTCTTCACTTCTTTATTTCCATGATTTCTAAACTAATATTTCATCTTTCATTTTGCTTGTTCAGCGTTGTACTAACTAAACTCCTAGTTTTATGAAAGTACTGGTAAAACTCAGAAGCAATTTTGCTCTTGAATAAGAAGCAGTGCATATTCTCTGTCTTTTTATATAAAACTTATCAAAATGCTTAACTTACTGCTGGGGTGCATTTCAGCTCTAAGCCTCTCATCTGGTGTTATTTCAAACAAGGGGTCTGTCTTGACTTAATGTATAGGCATGACCTTGTTTTGGATAACGCAGGAGGAGCAGTTAAAGTTTTAACAAAAGTATATCAAGAGGTGGGTTTCTTCTGTGGGTATTATACCAATAAAACGAGCTAAGGAAATTTCTTTCTAGATAGGTCAGTCATTAAATCTGATATCGAGAAGGAGGAAGGTCATTATTGCCTATCATTTGCTTCCGCGTTGTGGAGTTTGTATCCCAGGTATTCTCAAGCTTTATAGCTACTTAAAACTAAGGAGCTGTTGGTGCCTGCACTGTCAGCRTACCAGCTGTACAGTACCCCTAATGTTGTAATGTATCTCATCCTAATTCCTCATGGAAAAGGAAAGGGGCTTTCCTGAAAATAATTAACAAGTTGTGGTTTAGAGAAAATCTATTTTCAGGTCAATATTTATCTTCCAGAAAAGGATTATGAGATAATTTTGCAGCAATGGCCACACCACTTTGTGTTTCTTTAAAATGACATTCTGGTTAACCACACAGCTGTTACTTTTTTCCACCGATGAACGGTCCCATGCAAACCAGCCACATGCATTCTGAAATGTGGTTCACTAGCATTGATGTTGTCCTTGAAGTTAAATGCCTGAGAAGTCCTCAAATTCAGTGGCAAAACGGTCAGTACAAATATCTTTCCTTATGCTGTCTGACTGTCACTGAAATTACAATGTATGGTATAACCTGAAATACAGGCTAATCAAAGCTAATCACAGATGCAATAACAACCAGTAGCCAGGCTGGGGCAGACTGTTAGAAAAGGTTGTCAAGAGATAGTCCCATAACACCAGGGAATTGTAGGCTACTTGCAAAAGACCCATGGAAGATAATGACAAAAAATGTACCAACCTACTTTCATGTGCCCAGAACTCCTGGTAAAGGGGACTTTGGCTTCACTGGAAGAAATATCTACAGGTTCATAAATAAGATGGTAACCACTGTAATCTAGTGTACTTGTTCTCTCCATTGGGTTTTTGGCTTTCTTTTGGGTAACATTTTGTTTTGAATGTTCACGCTAAAGTGTTGTAGTAAAGTTAGTTTTGCCTCATTTAGGTGGGAAGAGGGTTGCACGTGTATCAGAGCTTACACAAATGTTATCTGAAGATTCAGTGCTTGTTTTGATGATCACATGTAAAAGATGCTAACAGATTTTAGTTTTTTTTTCCTGAGTGTACACTGCACACATTTGCAATATCAATGCTTTCCCTTTGCCATTCTCTTTCAAAATCAAAGAACTTGTATTCCTCTTCTCCAGAATACTTAAGCAAATAAGAAACATTATGGGGAGGGAGAGACCACTCTCCTCATTCTTTCTAGAAGATGGAATCAAGCCGGGGCTTAGGCTTCCTGTCCTAGGCCGGGGACAGTAAATGTCTATTCTGTTCAACATTGGAGCTGCTCTTTGCATTTCAATGGAAGAAGAAACAGCTGGGGACAGAAGAGCAAGGGAGCGGTCATTAGTTTCCTGCGCACTTTCTGTCTTGATTAAAAGTGACGGGGGGGAAAAAAAAAAAAAAGGCAAGCTTTCTTACAAAAAAACAAACCCTTCTCAAAATAACTAAAGCTGTAAAATAAGATGGGTGGCTTTTAAAAAGCTAAGACATTCAGGTCACTGCAAGACAGTGGACCCTTACCCATTCAGTRTAATGATTAAACACAATGATATTCAGTAGCATTTTATGTAGTGCTTTAGGTTGTTACACACAGTATGTAATAGTGGTAACAGAAGATGAATTCTGCTCAAAAGTGAGAGGTGACTAAATGTCCTCAGGAGTCAAAATGCTTTAGTTAGTTGTTGAATTGTCTACTGTTCTGTTGTGCCTTTTTTTTTTTTTTCCCCTTGCTTCCTTAATTTTTCTCCTGCAGAACTTAGTTGATTGGAAGATTCTTTGTCTTTACAGTCATGTAACCTCTCCTGTAAAAAAAGGTGTAATGTGAGAGTACATCCGTTCATGTACACAAAGGTGTTGCTACTGTTTTCCACCATGCACAGCCATTTTAATCTGAATGGGAAATCTGTCTAGGGACCAGAGTACAGTAATTAGCAGTCTCTTCAGAGTGTCAGAGCTGAATTACCATTGTAATGGTTTAGCTGGAGGATAAAAGGATTGAATTTGGGTCTGCCTTCCTGCCAAACTAAATGAGTTGCCATGGGAATTTTCAAATATAAGAGGCGTTTACTTAAAGCAATTTGGCGGGTTTGAATAAACTCATAAATTATGGGTTTTAGAGGAGAGATCCCTGCTTTCTCTGGCATAGGCTGAACAGCAAAGAAGGCTGTTAGAAAGCTGCTTACATTCTTAATGAGAATAAGTTGATCCATGCTCCTGTGCAGACTATCAGCTTATTAAGGCTAAACCGTTTCTGCTAAATACAGTACGGTAAGCACATTTTGAGAGACAGAGTTTGCAACAAATCCCCAGAGTAAAAAACAAAATCTGATTGCTCTAAACATAAATTGAATTTCCTTTGCTAGATTAGATCTATTTTCAAGTAATGCTATTAAAAATGGTTCTCTGTATTGTTTCAATAAACATTAACCTGCTATTGATTTTAACTTTCCTCTGTGCATGTAATATTTATTAAAACACTTGTCAAATGTGCCTCTGAAAGGGGAGGAGGGCATTGAAGGTTTCTTTTGAAAACAAATAAGGTGGTGTGGCCCTTCGAACTGTGTTTTTCAGGTCACATGTAAATGCTTTCCCAGCTCAGACTTGCATTCTCTCTGAAGGGAGTTGGGCTTTGACCTGCTGACTTCTTTGTCAGCACCAATGCTATTGAAATGTGAGAAGATGGACTTGGTGCTTTCACAAATGCCTAAAGTGATGAACATCACTTATGCTTGTTTAACCTTCAGTTGTGCTGAAGAAGTCAGCTGTAATAGTAAGAACTGATGACCAGTGTTTTGCACTATTCTTTTGGAAGCAGGTGTTTAGCATTCTCCTGGCCTTTTGGATATGATAGCTTAAAGAAATGGTGAAGTCTGTTTTATACATGCTTGAATACTTCGATATTAGATCTAAAAATACATATTCTAGCACGTGTCATACTTGGACTAGTATATAATTTCCTGAAATAACTTAGACTTGGTATATAGATCAAGGTTTAAATCGCTTACCTTTCTTATTATGTACTTCAAATCTAAAGTCATTGTAAGTATTGAGGTATTGTGGATGAACTAATTAAAAAGAGAGCAGTACTGCCCTAATGGTAATAATTTAGATTTTTGTTTAAAGCAGTAAAAATAGACTTAGAACTCCTTGACACAATCTTATTTTTTAAAAAGGTTAGTGTAGGAAAGTGCTACAAATAACTGTTCAGGATACAAAATTGAACCAAGTGTATCACTTAGTACAAATAGCTTCCAGTGTCTCCCCAAACTGATGCTGTAAAGCAAACCGAATAGTTAAGACCTGGGCTTGTTGGGGGTTTTTTTCAGCATTACATTTTTCAAATTTCATGCTCTGTGTCTGATTTTCCTGCATTTCAGGTTTTGGTTCCATAGGCTTGGGGGTCCATCTTAGTTCAACTTTACTGATCTCTTCCTATCCTACCCTCTGCTCTACTACAGGTGACATGGAAATAAGTGGCAATAGGAGCATGGGAACAGCTTAAACTGATTTTTCTGCTGAGACAGATGTTTGGATAGGGATATTTGATAATTGCTGACAACTGAAACCATTTGGGCTTCATAGTATGATTTTAGTTTTGCAGTACCAGTGTGGAAAGTGAGGGGAAAAAGTGGAATTGTTATGTAATATTTCACTTACCAAGGGATTTTGTAACCTGTCAATTATTAGTCAGTTGCATCAAAAGCATATCCTTCTCCAGGGTGAATGAAGACATGCAACAGTCAGGTTACCTGATAAAAGATGGTTATTTTCTTTGATGGATATTCTATTTTAACTCATGAGCAGTGCAGAGAGAAACCTTTTCTGTTAAAATATTGCCATAACCTCTTTAGTAACTATGGTGTAGTCATCCAAAAATGTAACACAAAAAAACTGTGTAGAACTCAGGTTATCTATTATGTTGTCTTAGGCAAAACTGAGATGGACCTGCTGAGACTTAAATCCATGATTCCAACTGCAGTAAAGGTCCGCTTTCTGCTTCACTGTTGAACCCAACTGCAGACTTCTGCTTATTTTGTGGGTGGATATCACAAAATACCTGAGCACTTGTCAGGCCTTTCCAGGAGCTGATTTTATTTGGTAAATGGTAGAAAAGTAACCCTCAAAATTCTGTGGTGATTTTTGAGAGGTTAGTCACCTTGCTGAAGTCTGGCAAGCACCAGAGCATGCAAAGGAGTATGAGGGACATAGAGAAAAGATGAGAGTAACATAGTGGAGAGAAGAAGTGGAAAGTTATGCAAAGTACTTGTTCCCTGTGTTTAATTTATTATATTTCTAGTGGTTTTGGCTCCTGCTGGTCCGGGAATCCAGAGAATCAAAGAAATGTGCTTTCTACTAGACTTGTAGGGAGCAGCTGTTTCTTCTCAAAGCTCTCCCCTCTTCAGTGCTGTATTCTTTTAAAGTACTTTTAGCTGTTCTCCATTTAGGAGAATTCACCACTAAGGATAATTCTGCAGAAGAATATAATACAAAAATATATATATTTATAAATAAACAAATATAATATATATAATATATATTATATATATTATATATATCAATACATGCATTGATTTTTTTGTAGGGTCCTCAAAATATCAAATGGTGCATAATTTTCAGTTTGTTAACATGTAGGTCTATAAATACTGGATATTGATTGCTGGTGTGGATTTTAAGATGTGGATTAGGTTTAGGTGTAAAAATGTACCCGTTTAAGGTGATGATGTTTTAAAAGAAATTTAAAATAGAGGGTTTTTTGATGTTTCTAGAACAAGGTAGGCTGAAAGAACTTTTGAATATCAAATAAGCTGAAAGATCTCAGCAAAATGTGAATGCATTTAGACATTTACTAAGTAAATGTTTGAGACTACTATAGTCTTTGCTTCTGCTGAACAGTTCTACAAGCAGGGAGAGTATTTTGCACAGTTTAAGGTAGCGATTGGTAAAGTTGGTAAAGAAGACTATAAATACTATTCGTCCATTGACGACCACAGTGAAGAGAAGAAAAACAAAGAAAAATGATTGCAAGAGAAATGGGCAGAAACTGTGTAGAATCAAATATAATATCATAAGAGAAAGGGAGAGGAATAAGAATGATGAATTGAAATGTTTTAATATGAAAATAAGTCAGTTGATTGTCAGGTGATAGTTTCCAACTTCATCCCCAGTTGGTAAAGAAAATTGCGTGCTCCCAGTTTGGAAACTAGGCTGCTGCTACCTAGAATTAGCAAAACGAAGACTCTTACTTCACATGCAGCTGAGTCAATCAACAGCTCCACTCAGGGGAGGTCTCAGCTCCTCTCAATCTCTCCTCCCTTGTGCTGGCACTCATTTGAGCCTGCAGTGAGCTCTTTCAACATAGTTATCTGGCAGAAAGTTATTCAGACAAAAAAAAAAAAAAAAAAAAAAAAGTCTTGCCAGATTAGCAGGTTGTCATAGCTCAGCACAAGGCTAGAAAAGTGCCCTGCACTTTTGCACAGGTGGGTAAAAGTGAGGAAAGAGTAGGATTTTGACCACCAGCAGTTAGATTCGCTTAAAGTATTACAGAAGTGCCAGCTGAGAGGCTGAGTTTTGCATCTTTTAACTATTTTTTTTGACTCCTTTGAAAGCACTGTAACACTGTACCTAATCATTTAGAACTAATTTGTAGTCTGGGAAAAAATTATAAGATAGCATTTTAATTTTTCTCTCTTTTTTTAACTTTTTTTGTACTTTTTTAAGGGTAAATCTGTCTGAATGTATTTCCCCTAGATTATTCTCCATAAATTTTCTATTTGATTTATTCCTATTCTTTTTTTTTTTTCTTTTCTCCTTCCTTTAAAGGTCTCAGCTTTCTGAACTCAAGCATGTGCGGATACACTGCAGATTATTTTTACACATTCCAGAAAAAAGTTTCATTTAGTTTTCCATTTATTTGAATCACTTCATAGTTGCCCAAGTCTTTCAGTCCCTTTGGACCTTTGTTGTCTCTGTTTTCCTTGACTTGAGAGTCCTCTGTCTCTTCTCATTGATAATGAGAAAATGAATATTCTGCATTTACTGTCAAATAGTGTCAAAAAGCTTGTATGCCTTTTTAGGTTTGCTTCTTAATTTTTATGCTGCATTTTGTAACTGAAAGCTTTAATTGTACTTTTTCCAACTTTTTTAGTTTTTTTTTCTTTCTGTAAGTCATTTTTTTACATGCATTAAAGGAGTGTTTTTAATACAAAATACTACATATAAGTTTATAATCCATAAAGTTAAATGGAATATGTGAATTTAGGTATTACTTTGAATTATTCATGAGATTCCATAGTTCAGGAGATTAAGAGGGGCTCAGGTGATTTATCCTGTTGTACAGAATATATTTTAAGCTGCTTTTATTTCTGGGTGTGCACCTTGTCTACTGGTATATGAACTGATAATTCTACAGTTCTTGAAAGGCAGGTTAACTGTACTTATTTCCGATCTCTAAATGGAAAGTTGATTTCTCTGAATGGTTGGATTGGAACAGGGAGTGTTTAGAGAACTGGAGTCTCTGAACAACTTTAAAACATTTGTGGAGAAAGACTTGGAAAAAAAATCAAGGATGAAACCTAGAAATGCGGAAATGGGAGAGTGTTGACTTGTATGACAGGGATTCAAGGATTGTTCTGAAAAGGGGTGGAAGTTGCATATTGGAAATGGACACATGGAAGTCTTGTTAGTAGGAAGAAGCTGATGGTACAATTTGGACTGAGAGTGATATGTAGTGCACTGGTAGTGAATGCATGGGAGAAAGGGAAGTTACCATTGAATACAGTTTGGGGTTGTTAAGATGGATTTTCTTTTAATACAAGAATTTTGCTTGTCCTTCTCTGCAAAGTTGATACAATATGCATTGGCATTTAAGAGTAGTCAAAAGGTTACAAGGGATATCCCACTTAGAAATATCATCCTATCAAAAATAGTTTCCTGAGCATGATATGACAGCATTGATCCAGGATGACTCCATGATTGCAGCTTGTTTCAGCAGGAGTCCGGATACACAGCTGCTTAAAAACAGAAAAGGAAAACTGTTAAATGAAATTTTGTTGTAAAATTTGATTCAGAGTGCTTTAGCAAGCTGTTCAGATATAACAGTATAAAATCTGCAAAGTTGAGCAGCAAATAGAACTTCAGAAGTCTTGATTATCATTTATTTCTGTCCTGGGATGATAGGCTTTTAACTTGCAGTAAAATTTGATCACATTTCTAATGTGAAACCTGCTAAATGGTCACCTAAGTCTTGTGTCTGTGTTTCTACTGAGGTGGGAGGTTTTGAAATTAGTGTGTAGAACTGGAGGGAAGGACAGTGGGAAATGAATTATTTAAGATAGGCCTGATATATACTTCTCTCATTTTAAGGCAGAAAGTTAGACTTAAAGAACTTTGTTTCGTCATATAGGTTCATGTAATCATGATTTACAAAATATATTTAAATGCTAGTTAATTGATTCCTTTTTTTAAGATGTATGTAAATATTTCATGTTCTGAGAAAGTTAAACTCCCTTGCCTAGCATTTGCATACATATATATATGTATAGTACTTTCTGTTATTTAGTGCTTACATTACAGGAAACCTTTTTTTAAAATACAACTTCAGGAAGAAGAAAAGGGACAATTGCAAAGACTAACTTCAGCTTATAGAGAAGAGATGCCAGAGAGACAGTGGGATTCTCTACAGAAGAAGTCTGAGCATAGACTCTGAAATTCAGTTATAGGGGACTTTGTCTCTTAAATACAGAGGACTAGTTTCCATAGGGTATAGTTTCCAGTGCTTAGGAAAGAGGCAAAGGCTATAAAGGCTTTTAAAAATGAAAGGTTAGCAAATAGCATCTATTAGCTGGATAAAAATGCAGTAAAGTTGCAGCGAAACAAGTCAGGGAGGGCCAAACTAACAGCTGACTGTTTTCTTTCCTTTTTGCTGCTCTGGAACTTGGGGTTTCGCCCCTTGCTGAGTGCGGGACGTGCAGCCCGACCCTGGGGGAGAGCAGGCGGGCTTTCTGTCCGCTTGCCGAGGATGCAGCAGCTCGGAGCGGGGGGGCTCCAGGGAGAGAGGGCTGCGGGGAGAGGAAGTGAAATTGCTTCTTCAATTCGCAGCAAATTGTCCACGTAGAGTCAGGTGAGGTAGCTGAGGCAATCCAAGCGAGCTGGGGTCAGTGAATAATAGCTCTTCTCTGTTCTGTTTTCATCCTGCTCATTTTTTTCAAGCTGTATTCTTACGTGTGTGTTTGCTTGTTTTCTGTACTTTTTTGGCTTGCCTGTGAAGATCCTGCTCCTCTAGGTACTCTGTCTACTTTACCAGATTAGCACTTCCTCAGTTTTTTCTGTGGTGTTTTGATAAGACTAGAAACATCACATCCCTGTTCATTTCCCTTTTCTCCATAAAGTATACCCTTTCTCTCCCTTCAGCTTGTTCCCCAGGAATTTCCATAAGTCTGTTATTTAGTCATGTCAGTCTTGAAAACAGAAGGAAGTTCCCATGATTGTAAAAATGTACTGCAGAGAGCAGTTCGCCATTTAAGAAATATTTAGACTGTTTCCTGAGGTCTGCTGGTCCTCGTTGCCCCCAGGACTGTCAGTGGCAGGTTGAGCCTTGTTGGTTTGTTTTTTTGTTTGTTCTGTTTTGGGTGAGTGCATAAGTACACTGAGCTCTCTACCCGTCTCTGCACCTGCTCTGCTGTCTCCTGATACATAGCTTATTAGGAAAGAAGAGGAGAAAATTTTCTGGTCAGTTATTTCTTTTGGGGCTTTCCATTTGCTTAACCAAATGGTGAGCATCTCGCTGGTACTCTCATACCTCGTGACCCTAATCTCCTATGGATGGAAGACTACATCATCAGTATTGTATTATGGTCTCTCTTCTTTGTATGGGAGATGCCTCTMCCTATAGTGTTTTATGGTTTTCAAACATGGCCTGCATACAAAAATGGCAGATTGTCTGCTACTCATGCAAGACATTATAGTAACCTTAAAAAAAAAAAAAATTTAAAATGTTTAGGTTTTACCTCAGACTCCAGAAGATACTTCTTATGGAAACTCCTGCTTTTTCTTTAAAAAAAAAAAAAAATCTGACTTTTATGCAAGCTTTTCTAGCTATGCTATGCCTAAATTGCTCAGGCATATTTTCTTGTGCAATTTGGTCTGTGAAATTTGTAAATAATGGAAAGATGTTTTTATCGAATTGATCAGAATGTATGATGTTTTAAAGCTCTAGTAATAATTCTAGAAGTAAATGATTGTTGTTAGTTTTAAGGATTTTAACTTGTTAGTTTTAAGGTTTTATAATCTTTCTTTGAAAAATGCGGCAGAATGCAGTTTCATATGCAAAGCTGAATATCATAAGAAAAGTCTTTTCTGTCCCCTACTAGATTATGAAAAAATAGATTTTCTTGTTTGTCAGAATCTGGCTGTTAAAAGTTGACCTTTAAGTATGTGATAAAAGTATGTGATAAAGAAGCTGGTTGTATTTTCTTTAACATAGTCAACAAGTTTTACTCCATCTTCAAGTTCCAGATTTCTTCTGAAAGTATAATACATTATTTAAACAAAAATTATTGTATATGTTTGAAATAACTTTGTCTGAATGGTGTACACTGGAAATATATTAGTCTTTCTTCCTGAAAGAAGTCAAATGATTGTCACTTGTATTATTGTGGAGTAGCTATAAGTGACTGAAATATGGTATTTTGAGAATGACTGCTGCTTAAGGATATTTACTACTTTTTAATGATTTACTAAGAATCCACTAATCTGTAGTAACTAAATTTATTAAGTGCTGATGCCCAATAYTAAAGGAATTATTTTTTAAAAAACAGAAATCTGTTATGTGTATATTTTTCTGTAGTACCTATAAGTTTCACAAGTGTCTTGGCTAAATGTATGAGACTTTGCCTTAAGTCTTTTAAATTTATGTTTAATGCTAAATTTATGTTATATAAAAATAATCTTTAAATCATCATTCAAACTGATAGAAAAAACTTTGTCTTACTTGGGCTCCTCTCATGTGACAGTGTGAAGAAATGTTCAGGGTTAGCTGGATTTTGAACTACCTTGTGTCCGTTTCTGTAAGTGTTTTAACAGCTAATGCTTTTAACTAACACAGAAGTCACCGGGTGTATTTCTGGTCCTTGGCAGCTGTGCGGTGCTCAGAGCAGCGCTCAGCAGTACGCGCGGCTGCCTTTCTGTCCCCTGGGCACCAAGGGCTCCTTGCTCACCAGACAGCCACAGTCACAGCTCTGTCGGAAAACACGGCAGCGCAGTGCGTGGGTCACAGGAGCGTGCGGCACCTCCTGCCCCCTCGCAGGCCCTTTGCTTACGGCTGCAGCGAGGCAGTGCCGGGTCCTCACTCCTGTCCCTGCAAATAACTGCTGGCTAGTCTGTGAAAGCTGAAAAGAAAGCTCAATAAACAGCAAAGAAAGCCTTCGCCCTAACAACCCACCGCCTTGAGCAGCTTGAGCCTTCACACAGGAGGTCATATGATTGACATATTTCTCCCCTAAAGAAAGCACACGCAATTCAGTTTTTCAGTTCTCTGTATCTTTAAGCTGTGTGAAAGCAGGTTTTAGCCAGCTGTAATGCGATGAGACTAGCCAGTTGGACTGCTGCTATCATCTCACTCTGCAATTTGTGAACTCTGAGAGCTAAAGAAAATAAGGACGGGCATCTGTGGTGTTTATGGAAGAATTAAGTCTGATTTTTTTTTTTAAACAGTATTGCTTATATTAGAGTACCAGCAAAGTGCATGTAAGACACACATGGCATGTGATATTCAACAGATCTATGGATTGCTCATATACTTGTAAGCAGCTGGAAGTAATTGTGAACTCTTAGTACTCACATTTTAGCAGCTGTTGAGAATTATTTGAAGTATATCCTGAGTGTGGGGGTCCTTTTAAACTTTTAAAGTTGTTTCCTCAATTGGTCTAGAAATTTAAGACTGGCATTAGTTGTGGTTTTGTGCATTTTACTTTTTTTTTTTTCCTCTCTTCTCTGATAGTTTCATACACAGCTCTAAGTCATACTGTCATTTGCTGTTAGACTGCTCCATCTTAGATTTTGCAGGGGGGTTGGAGGGGGGCAATGTCAACAAAACTGTGCCATTGCACTGTCTGTTATTTTGGAAATAAAACAATTTAGTTGAATATTTTATGAAAGGGAGGGTAGGTGAAATCTAGATAGTTTTTTTTTTTCCTCATAATTTTCCTTTAAAGATCTTTGAAAATGGGACTACAGGAGTAACTGCGATAGATGGTCTAAGAAGCTATTGTGAGATTGCTGCTCCCTAAATATTAACATTTTATAATCGGATAAAGCTAAACATTCAGGTTTTTACTCTGTATCGTAATACATGACTTTATTTTAATTAGTCAATATTCTCTTTTCAGGACATCTCTAYCTTTAAATTTAAGTGTCTTAAGTTGCCTCCACAGCTTGCTTTCCCATGTGATAGAGTTCAACCCTGAATCCTGAATTTAATGAAGTATGTAAGAGAAGGCACTTGAAAGCTGTATCCTAATTCATAGCAACAATCTTTCCACTCTTCATCACAAGCAGTTACTTTTGTCTTGTTTCTGTAAAGAGATAGACTTGTGACTTTCTTTCCAGGTTAGTAAATCTGCTCTGAAATAAAGCGTCATTTTCCTTTTTCTTCCTATTTCTGGGTGGCAACAAAGATTAAAAAACATAATGGACATGTTTTGCATATGAAAACATGGTCATATTTCAGTACCATTTTGAGAATCAAAGGCTTTGTTTATGTGCTAAAATATTAGCATAGCTGGAAACAATAAAATCAGCTGGCACTGGAATCTCTAGGGTTTGCAAAAACCTATATATATATGTGTGTGTGTGTGTGTATATATATATATATATTTTTTTTTTGGTTGACATCTGAGTTCAGTGCCTTTGCTTCAGCTCAAGGATCTTTGCAGCCATTCATAATGTATAAACCCAACCCTTCAATAGAAGACTAGGGGGGAAAAAAAAGAAAGGAAAGATAAATGTGACAGGTCAGAATGGACCTATCTGCACATATTTTAATTAGATAATCATTAAATGTAATAGTTGCCTCTAATCTGTATCTATTAGAACAATCACCTTGGTTGTAGGTTGTTATGTAACGTAAATTGGTGACATTATCTTGATAGTTAAATCGTTTGCATATCATATCATTTACTTAATTCAGGAGACGTTAACCCATTTATCCTGATATAACCAGAGTTTGTCAACACAGTCTCAGAGTGGTTTGGCATAGTTCAGTCTGCTCCAAAGGCTACAGCTGGAATTAAGACCTGCATAATATAGGTCATGTTTGATTTCTGTCCTCTTCAGATTTGTAGGATGTTCACAGTACTTGCAATGTGCTGACAGAGCCCTGTGTGGGAAATTTATACCATAGGTTTGCATGCAACCTGGTAGTATCTCATTCAGTATGGTCATGGCTTGGCTTATACTTCAGAATTAAACTAACCAGTGAAGAGGAGTATGGGATGTCTAGCCTCCCAAAACTAGAAATACCAAAAATAGTGTTTCRCTCTGAAAATTTTAAACTGAGCTTCCACATTGCTAAAGATAGATCTAATGCTGTAGATTATATTATTGATAGCTGTGTCATCTGAATCTTAAAAATATCTTAATAAATAAATCTTAATAAATGTATTTTGGTATAATTATGTCCTTTTTTAAACATTTCAGAAGATTCTGTATTCATGTATTCTTCTAGGATTTTTTGTTTTCGCTCATATATATGTTATGAAAGATGTGCTTCTCTTCTGGAGTTTTGGGAATTGCTGAAGCTATTATGTGTGGCTCATGGAGGTTCTTGTCACTGATTTTATTAGCACTTTTAAAAGGTTGAGGTGGGAGGGAGAAATGAATGTAAGTTCAAAAAATGTTAAAGCATAAATTCTAGAATTAAGTACTGTTGAATGTCTAGTACAACTCATCTGAAGGACTTATTTCCTCAAAAGCCCAAAACCCTGTGATTTACATATGAGCCCTTTATGTCCATCCCAAAGAAATGTCAGGACGAACATGGAAGTCACTTAAGGTCAAACAGTATGCTTCAAGTGATTTTTTTTCCCAGTACATTAAGAACTAGTACCCAGAGGGTATATGGTGAAACAGTAGGTTCCGCTAGGTTCCACTGATGCTGTATTTCAGTGTAGCTTATAAAAATGTGCTTCATGATATTTTTCTGTACCTTATCTGTATTTTCTTGTTGTTGAAATGGAAGGGGGCCGAGGGGGCATAAGGACTCTTGAAAATATTGTTGGTAAGCCAAGTATCGTGATTAAACATGAATATGTCAGATAAGGTAATAGGAAGTGTAAGAAGATATGCTGCCTTTTCCCCCCAGTGTGTCTTTAACATTATGACCCATGAATTTGTCAAGTGAAACAACACAGTCTTCTTTGCATATCACTTGAACTGAGAGCTTGCTTTGAAGAAGATAAGCAGACTGTGTTGCCCAGAAGAAATAATGATGCTAATTTATCTTTGCCTGTCCACCTAGACATAGCAGTGTGCATCAGTGTTGAAAAGGAAATAGAAAAATAACTGAGCCATAGCTTGCCACCTATTCAATGCCACAATATCATTAATGGCATATAGGGTTCTTAGAAATATGATGCTCCATCACCATCAGAAGTGTTGAAGCATCAAGGATGTGAAACTCTATATAAAGTTGTTTGGTAAATATTTTAACTATCGATATTTATGTTCTGGGCCTGGAAAAAAATTTTTCAAAAATTTTGCTAAGTTTCTTGAGGGGAAGGGATGACAGAATGTTTATCCTTTAACACCAGGTTAACATCAGGTTCTGGCATAGCTTGCCAGAAGTAAAAGTTAGCCTTTTCAAAAGACAAATCAGGTGTCTTGCAATAGGTAATTGATTAATAGTTTAGTTACTCAAATTCAGGTTCTTCAAAAAGGCTCTTTTCTCTCATTTTTTACATCTGGTTAYTGTCATCTTGTCTCTTTTCTTAGGATTTCATTGCCTTAGTTACTTTAGGTAGTATAATGTTAAGTTGGATATATGAAAAGACCTTCCAAACAGAATAGATTTTAAGCATGTATACCTTAGCTTCAAGGATTCCAATTTGTTTTAGCTTATGATCTTTTACTTATATATTTTACTTCTGGTATCTGTTTTTTGCTTTTAGTACGTGCATGTCTAGGAATCTGTAGTATATTGTGTGCGAGTCTTTTTCTTTATAAATTATGAATGGAAGGTTTTTGTTGCTGAATGGAGACATTCATGTGTAAAGGATGTTTGACTGGCGCATAGTATGTTTGGAATACTTACTGATCTACAAGTGAATTGCAGTGGAACATTTCTCTTTGTCAGAGAGATAAAAGCATTCCACAGCATGGTGAGTCAAAAAGGGGTTCACAGTGCCAGCTATGGAGCTGCAGCTGTGAGTCTGCCATAGCGGCTGGGGACTGTAGGAAGGCAGGGTGACGGACCCCTCTGGACAGCAGTGCCCATTGGATAAGAAAGATAAGATCAATAACAATAAAATATTTCCATGGTGCTATTATGTTTTACCAAATTTCATATTAAACTAATAAGTTGCAGAGGTTTTCTATGATGCAGATAAGTGGTTTGAAGAATAATGAACGTCTTCCTATTTCATGTATGTGTCTTGCCAGAGAGATGATGGTAGAAAAGTTGTTTATTTTCTATGCAAATTGTAAATTATTTTTCTGTTTGAAGAAAGATTGTAAGTATCCTTGTTCATTAGTGTAGTGTTTTTTCTGTAATTGCCAAGTTTTCTGCCATTCTGTTTGGAGTGTGTTTAAAATAATGTCTTAACTGTGTTCTTAAAAATACATTGTGTTATTGGCAAAACTCTCAACCTGAAGTAGATGCAGAGAAAAGCATATGGCCTTTGACAAAATGCGTTAGCTAGAAGAGGTAGCTCCTGTCTCTCTGAGGGTGGCAGGAGAGGCACCAAACTGCCACTGAGTATTTCTGTTTGAGCAGAGGTGGTGTGGGGCAGGCAGCAGTCTGCATAAGAAATTGCTGAAAAGATAAGTGCTGCTTTTTGGTGCTCCTGTGTCACAGGATGCTCTTGGTTATTGTTTCCATGTACCTCGTGGAATAGGCCTGCTATAGGTGACTGGGAAGGGTCAAGACCGAGTTTGGCCTCTGTATGCGCAGTTGATTTATGCATGACTTGGCTCCACCATCACTTCCTCTTCCTACCTGCTGCTGCTTGTCTCCTCCCAGAAGGATAGCCATGAAAGAGCTGGTACTGGACTGCTTTCTTAACTGAAGCCACAACAGCTGCATTTGGTATAAGCTAAAACTGCAGGCAAGTGCCTGCTGCCTTTGCTTGGGTTGGGCTCAGTTCAGTTCCTGAGAATCCAGATGAAGTGCAGGAATGTGTGACAGGGTTGCAAAAACGTCATGGAAAATGGATGGCTTTTGGAAGCTTGACTGTCAATCAAAGTCACTAGCGTCACCTAAATAAGCACTTTGCATTATTGTGAATGTAGGAAAAATTACATTTGTCATTTTTCAAAGTGGTTACTTTAAAGGAGAAATGAGTGTTGTATGGGGAAAGTATGTGTGTGTATGTATACAAATGCTCAGAGCAATTTTTGTTCATGGAGTGGGTAATAATGAGAATTACAATACATTTTGAGACTTAACTGGATAAGAATCAGAAGTCAAAGGAATTTTATCAGGACAAGGTAGCCATGCTATTGGTGACTGGATTGTTTGGTTTGTGAATTAACTGAGCTGTAGTCACAGAACTAGCTAGCTTCACAGGGCTCAGTTTTGATCCAGCAGCAGTATGGCAGTGCAGCATGTGTGCTTGCTAGCTCGTGGATCTCTGCTCTGTGATAAACATTACCACTAGCTCCTTTTCTTTCATTTTCTCCATGATGGTATCTCCCTCTTCCTCTCTGCTATAATTTATTATATGCTTCTCATCCCATTATTCCACTTTCTTTGTGTGTGTATATATAAAAAATGATTAGTTCATGTTAGGAGATGCTTAAGTCTGAAACTTATTTCCTCATGATATTGTCTTTCCTTCAGGAAAGGCTCCTTAAAATAATTAGATTGTTACCTCTCACATTATTTGACTTTGTATCCCAAATAAGAAATTGTTTGGACTACAAAGCTACTGTGCCATGGGAAGGATAGGGTATCCAAGATCCCATGGTTGAAATAATTTTTAAAAATATTTTAAATGATGTGCTTTCTAAAATATCTGTACAGTATCTTTAAAATAATATAATACAAAAAGCATTTATTTGCTCATTCTCACTTACTAGCTTCCAAAGGGTTAGTTCTGTCCTTTACACTTTCCAAGCCAATCTGCTCATGTTACATGAACCAAGAAAGGGTAGAGGATATAGTTCTTCCAGGAGCCTGTATGAAATACATTTGAAGTAAATATATGTTGAAAGCCTTTACATTAGATGCGTAAGTAGTTTTGCTGATATAATTCAAAAAATGGTATGTTTTTATTTACACTATTGTGTGGTTGTCCTCTTTTTAAGTCCTTCAATGAAATAGTACGCTTAATGTACTTCTGTTCAGAATCTGTCTGCTTGCCACTTCCGGTTTGATGCTATATCAATCTCTATGTATAGTGTGTGTATATTTATATACAAATAAAAAATAAAATGTTTGGCACTCCTAAGTGTGCACTGTAAGTGTATGAAACTTTGTAAAACTTAGCTCATCTCTCAAAATGAGGTGCTGTTTTTATATGAATGGTTCCCAGCTAATCAGGTGCTGGAGCTACTGTTTTAAATAGGTAGACATATCCATAGCCAAAACAAGAAGCTTGATTATAGTATTTTTTTTCTTTTTTTTAATTTGAAATATTAAAAGAAGCAGAGGAGAATCATAATAGTATGATATTACTCTTACTAGTGTTATTACATATAACTTAAATAATTTTCACTCCTTCTTTCACTCCTTCGTAATTTTCTCAAAAATTTGTTTTGTGTTGAATTTCTTTCATGCGTGGTATATACCCAAAGTGAATTTTTATATTTTACAAAATCTCTTTTGTCCTTTCTCTATTCTGCAAATGCAGAAAGTAAATTCACATTGCAAAACAGCATGATAAAATAGAACTGTGTGGAGAAGGTAGCTTGATTACTGCTGTTTACACTTTTTGATAAAATGAGCAAATGATACAGTTTTTGAAAACTAGCAGTGGAGATAATAAAATAAGGAAAGATAGTGAATTTGGTAAGCTAGCTGTGTAGCAAGGTATAATTAATGCCACAGTTGAGACTATGAGGCATTTAGGTGACTGATATATAATGATTTCAGAAGTATTAGTTAAGTGTAAGTATACCTCTGAGGATCTGGGGATGTCTGAAATTTAGGAGGATTCAAGAAAAGCTTGGACATTGATATTGAAAAGAAGTCATTAGGGGAAAAAAAAGATGAAATGGAGTGCTTTATCCAAGCTCCCTATTCCCTGACATGAAACAAGCTCTTACTAATAGCTTTTTATTGCATAACTTCTAATAGCTTCAACTTTCTTTGAARCTTTCTTTGAACCCAATATAGGAGACAGAATCATGATTTTATTTGGGTGTCAGCACTGAGCATTTTATTTTGTATTTTTATTTTGGGAAGTGTTCTCTAGGTCTTTTGTTATTCTCCATTGTGTGCCTCAAATCTGCTTTTGGATGCAGAGACAGCTTTCCCCCCCCCATGAGTTTAAACTAGTCTTCTGTGTTTCCAGTAAGAGATGGCAAAGTTGGACACTTTCTGACATTTCTGCAAAAGGAGAAGATTTAAAACATGACGTCTGATTCTTGCAGAAATAGGGTAATTGCAACTAAATAATGACAACAAAAGATTCTCCATCAGTTCTAATACTAAGTAAATATAAATATAGAGAGATATACTAACAATATTGAGAGACTTGGTGGAGCTACTAACTATTACTAGCATTTTAAACCTTGTGGCTGTTAATCCTACTCTGATAATGATTAAAAAAGCAGGTACTTAAACCATCTGGCATCATCTGGTCACTGGCATTCGGTCTCCTTCAGGTCTCTCTTGCTAGCACAAGCACGGCTGAACTACTGCGAGGAGCAGTGACCATCGCTTCACAGGCGGTGACTGCTGCTGCCAGTGCGGAGCTCGCTTTGATAGCAGTTCCTCCTTACAGCTCTTCTGTGTCTGTATTCAGTGAGCAGCTGAGTGCTCACGGTTACAGAGTTACGTTTCAAGATAATCGTTTAAGGTTTTTTCCTTGATCTGCATGTTTTATTGTGCATAAGAAATACAAGGGAAAGCACTGAAGAATTAGGAGGATGATAGGTTTGAGTCAGTCACTTAAGCTTCAGCTAAGCAATGCAGATCTGGCTCTAAGTGACCTTACTGATGTTTGCTTAAAGTAGCTTCCTGTTGGTACAAATGACTGAGCTTTGTTGTAGATACCGTGCAGGTAATGTACTGTTCCTTTAGAGATTGCCTTTGTATCCCCGACGCAACCTCTCTTTGCTTTAACAGATTGCCTGCAGAAATGCCTGAAGCTAAGATAGATTGCATCCATGTGCCTCATTTGATCATCTGTCAGTTAGGAAGAGAGAGGCTAGGTCAGACAACAGCATGGGCCCCTTTCTCTATCCTGCATCATGAGGTTTTGGCTGTTGGTGAAAGATGTCCAGGTAGAGAGCTTGGTATCACGGGATGCGTGATAGAGTGTGCAACAGGGTCCTGACCACTTCTGTGACTCCCAGCTTGGCAAGAGGTGGCAGGCGCTGCTGCAAGCGTAGGGTGCAGCGGGGGAGCAGGCTTCTGCACAGCCCCGCCAGAGCGGTGCACACAGCGATGAGCACCCCTGGCTCGAGGTGCTGCTATTGTGTAACAAACAGTGCCATCTCCTGGGGGGAGTCGGGATCAGGCCCCTGTGCCCACACGGCAGGAGCTTTAGTGCCCCCTCCCCTCCCCTCCCCCGCCCCCGGCAAGATTCACTCTGAAAAACAAAATGCCCCAAATCTGAAAGACAGGGCTGATGCGTCTGGTCATGCAAGTCCCCGTCTTGTATCTGTGATGTATCACCGATACTGTCTCTAGAGAAGTGTTTTAAAATACGTTTTGGAGGGGGTTTTTTAAGAATAAAAGTTTATCAACTGCTAAGCAGTACTCCAGGGAAGTAAATCAGCAAAATAATAGTTAAGGGCTTGGTCTGCCTTGGATATTGAAGTCCACTATTATTTTTGTAAATGCACTTTGCAAAATCTAGATAATTGCTTCACCTTTTCTCATAGGAAGCGCAGTGACCTATAGGAAAATGTTAAAAATCCAGAGTAAGGATGATTACTTTGTCTTCTGTTGCTTTTAAGTTTGTATAACTCTTCCTTTGGGGGGTGTCAGAAGGGAGAAATCTTTTCTATCTTAAAATTACCCTATAAATAGTTCCATTTGCAAATTATTCACTGTGGCCCAAAATCTGGGATTGCAGAGTTACTAAAATTATCCTAGCAAATGGAATGTAAGATTCAGCATTTACTGAGAGTCATTAATGGCTGTCAGATCAGTCATCTGAACTCTTTTGGGAGATACCGAGCAAGTTTAGTAACATTAATGGAGTTTTATGGGAGATGCAGCTGACACTGTGGGGGTTTTGTTTCATTTAAAAAAGAGGCGGAGGGGGGAGGGAGGGGACGAAAAGCCAGTAGCAAAAGTATAACCGTAATGAAGGGACTAAGGGAAGAGAAATCTACGCGTTAAAACAAACAAACAAACAAAAAAAAACTATATTACTAAAATAAATTAGAAAAACAAAGTTAATATCCAGAATGACAAGAATTTGTGAACTCTGGATAGAAAGATAGAGTTCAGATATTTTTTTTTTGATTTTTTTTTTTATTGCATCATGATTGACTTCATAGTCTAGATAATTTACCAGCAGTGATGCAATGGAATAGTCATTTCTAAAATGAAGCAACTTTTGCATGTAGATTGTAAATCTATTCTATTCTATATATTAAGCATGCTATAATCAGTACATTTTGTATTCCAGAGAGTCTAATTTTAAAGACTATAGAGTTTGAGGTCTGTGGATACTATAGTACTTAATTGTAAATTAATTTGTAGTTAAAATGGTAATTGAATATGTATTTACTTCTTAAATATTTATGCTAGAGTCATTGTGTGGAATCAGTGCACTACATCGCGCTTAAGAATAGCCTAAATTGTTATGGTGTGTAATCTTTGTTATATAACTATTAGTTAGGACTTTCATCTCTCGCCTCTGAAAGTAATTCAGCCTTGACCCATCTTACAGTGCTGATTCCAAGCTGCTGATTTGAAAGGGGAGGGAGGAGGGGGAGGGAAGGAAGATGTTGAAAGTTTCCATCAATTTGGGGGGGGGGTACTTGAGCATACCTCACACTAAGTACTATATTTGCTTAGATGTAATTTTAACTGGATTAAAACTTTTTTTGTGTCTTTTTGTTTTGTAACTTAGTAAATTACTTCTCCAAGTTTTGAGAGTAAAGTTTGTGTAACAGTTTTTTTGCCTTAAACTAGCCTGAAAAATATTTCCCTAAAATTTTGGAACAACTAAATGTAAACATTCTTATCAGCTGAAGTGATTTGTGAGATACCTTTCACTGTTGCAATGTTGTAACAGAAACAAACTTATGTATTTATTTGATTATTGGTAGTGCTTGCTATTCTTTGTGGCTTTTAATTTTGTTTTTCATAATTACTAGTGCCCTTGAAGTCCTAATTCAAACCATCTGCAGGAGTTGCAGTTTAAGATAGGTGAACAACCCTCCCTGATATCAGACTTTCTAAGATTTTCATGCTATCTTATTACCCAGATTCACTCATTACCTTGGAAAATCCTACTCAAAATATCTAGAAAATATTGTAATAACAGATAAGATAAGTTGGATTTCTTAAATTTTTAATTAGGAAAGGAAAAAAAAGTGCAAAGAAGCTGACACTTAAACTACTCCCTTTTCCATCTAAGTGAGAGTTTCAGTAATGGCATAGAATCCGAGAATACAAGATGGTAACTTAGCATTAAAGTAGACACTGATGACCTTGAATGGGATGATACGTACGTCTTTATTGAATCTCTTATGTCACTGTCTTGTTATCTTGTTCACAGAATGTAGACTAAACAAGTGGCAGTATTTATGGAAAGGCAGATCAGAAAATGTCTATTCTTAATACTGTAAAGTTGTGCAAAATAAAATTATTTTTGGTTAGTAACTGAAAAAGTGAGGTTGGGGGGGTAGATAGCTTCAGGGAAGTCATTTATATTGAATCAAAAATTATTAATAATGGTAACTTGTATAAATAATAGTTGTATCCTAATCAGAACACATGTATATATACCAAAATTATGAATTTTGCCTTAAAGCAGTTTTTAACATCATGTGTGGAAAGCTGCTCAAACAATTTTTTTTCTAAAGTAGTCAGTATCCACTACGGTAGATCATCTTACAATAAATTGTAATTATATGAAATTCATGGTGTTTATTCTTCCTCTAATCAGCTAATAACAGCAATTAAAAAAACCTCACCCTTTAGGAGTATGTATGTATGTATTTATTTATTTTACTAAAACTTAAGATAAAGTTTCCTTAAATAGCTTTTATCAAGCACAATTTAAACTTAACCCTATTTTTATAACTTATGGCATGGGTCTTTTTCCCCTCTAAGATATTTATCAATACCAGTTTGTGATAGACAACAGACAACTTGCACTTAATTTTAAGAAAACATTAACAAGACCTACTGCTTTTGTGACTAATGGTAAGCAGGTATTTTCTGTGGTTAAAACTTGAAGACACTTATTCCAGGTCCCTCAGATCTTGTGCACCAGTGAAATAGTAAGTCTAACTTTCTTCCCATCTTTTCATGTGCAGGCAGAAGGAGAAGACAGCCTTAAAAAGATGCAGCTGATGGAGCTTGCAATTCTGAATGGCACCTACAGAGATGCGAACATCAAATCACGTAAGCATGTTATAATCTTGAGGGTCAGTGCAACAGTGGTATTTGCAGGTTTTGTTTCCCAAAGCTACTTTTTGGCAAATGTACAGTAGTAACTTTGAAGATTGGAAGGCAGTAAAAAACCAGCAGAACAGTAGTTTACAGTTGCAGAGGATCTCCTGGAGATGGGTTTTAACTATCCCCCCCCCCCTTTTTTTTTTTCAAACAGTATGTATGGGTTGAAATATTTACAAACACACAGTTTAATCAAAATTCAACCCTTAAGCCAGATTTTTCTATTTTACAATATTTTTTCTTTAATATATATAAAAGACAATGGACTCCTTTTCAATCTTATTTTTTAGAGATTAATTTGAGAATGTTACAGATGTTCAAAATACTGTGAATACATTTTTCTGTATTATATTTCTTCCTTTCATCTTGCTTGCATGTGTCACCCCAATGTTATGTTTTTCCAATGATTCATCAACTGATTTCACACATGAGTTCACAGAGATCAGTGATGTAATGAGCCATTTTTATGATTTCTTCCATTAGTTTGGTGTGTGAATGCTTTTGCAAACACTTGTATGCACAGTTTTAAATTTGGAAATTAATTATGTACAACTACTAATGAGAGCATATACCTACTACATGTGAGAAATTTTTTTCTCTGATTTTAAATCTAAATCTTGTTGCTGAAAATGTAGTTGCTGATACTCTTCCAAAGTAAATTTTTACTGTAGCTATGATACAGATGTCAAATGTAAGCACAGTCAAAACAGTCTTTTCACTAAGGACCTACTGATATTTGCAAAATTGTTTCTCTATATAGTCACCGTTTCAATGTTGGATAAGTTTAAAGGTTGGAATGCAGTTATGTCAATTTGAGAGTGCTTACACCGGTGTAATTATTCTGATTTGAAAAGAGAAATAAGCAAGGTCTTTTTATCACTACAATGGTTGGTTTTATCTTTCAGCCCTAATCAACACCATAGTGTTTAAAACTAAATCAGTTTTAAACCTATGTTAGTCCTCAATTTAATGCAAATTTATGAGTAAAATAGCTTTCAAATTAGCTTAAATGGATGCAAACTGTTGCATAGAAACTTTTATATTAATTTGAGCAATTTCTTTGTCTGATCTATTCCCACTCGTCTATTGCATCAGTATAAGTAGGGGAGATGGGATTTTTTTCATTTTTCTGACCAGAGGTTTTCACCCTAATACCCACTTTTTGATGAAGAAGACTTTTTCATTTTTGTGTGCTTTGACTTAACTGAAAACCTGAAGATGTAGAAGCCATGGTGGTTTATTTCACTTTTAAAAAGGAAAAGAACAAATTGTTTTTGTTTTTAATTCTACATTAGACCTGAACTTAAAAAAAAAAAAAAAAAAAAAGTCAAAATCTGAAAGTCTTTTCCCCCACATTCCTCTTTTCTGACCACCTGTTAAATCAATGTAGAACAACATTAATGCACAGAAATTTGTAAATTCTAACCCTCTAAGATGGACTATTACCAGCTGATCTACGTTAGTTTTTAAGAAGTTGTTCATATTGGGTGACAACAGGCTTCAAATAGCATTTAATTGAAATGTGCTACCACCATGCAAAAAAAGACAGAAAGAAAGAACAAAAGAAAATTAAAGCCCCTATTTCCTTTAACATAAGCAAGGCCATAGTGAATTTCTAATATGCAAGGAAATGTTTTCTTTTGGGAAATTTGGTACGGAGATCGCTTTTGTGTCTATTTTATTCATCCTATAGTGGGAGAGGAGAGGCATTCTGTTGCCAGGTTATCTTGAACTTCACTGATCCTGGAAATTGGATTTGTCTATATGTTTAAATACAATTTTAAGATATATAAGAACTGTAGAACTCATATGGCAGCTCTGCATAACTGAATGTCTGTGGACTCTGTAGYTGCACTACATTTTATATTCTGTATTTGATTATGACAGTATTTTCCTTGTATCTCCTGCATGCATCTCAGTCTCATGCAGTCTTGATAGCATAAGTGAAGAAATGTGGTCTAAATGGAGCTTTTGTGCTATGTAACCTGTTTGAGAAATCTACCTCACTGTTTTACAATGGCTTTTTTATTTTGCATGTTCATACTTAATCACACTGGAAAATGAAAAGCTGTTTGCATTTGAATGGTGTGCTTTGGCACTGTGTGATCAGCGCATGTACTAATGATTTCCTTTTATTTTTCTTCTTTCCTACTTTTCCCTTTTTTTCCCATTCTTTCCACGTTTTTTACTGCTATCTCTACACTTTCTTCTGAATTTCTTTGCTTACTGTAGCAGCCCTTGCCTTTTCTCTTGCAGCAACAGCCCAGGCTCCAAGGATTATTACTGGGCCTGCGCCTGTTCTCCCACCAGCTGCCCTGCGTACCCCTACGCCAGCTGGCCCTACCATAATGCCTTTGATCAGACAAATACAAACCGCTGTCATGCCAAACGGAACTCCTCACCCGACCGCTGCAATAGTTCCACCAGGACCCGAAGCTGGTTTAATTTACACACCATACGAATACCCCTACACGCTGGCACCAGCTACGTCAATCCTTGAGTATCCTATTGAACCTAGTGGTGTATTAGGTAAGATTTTCATATGCAGATGACCGGAGGTATATCGTATCTGTTTTTATGCTATTTGAAAGATGGAGATCAGGGGACTCAAAAAAAACTTTTGAGACACCAATCTTTCCTCAGCTATATCATAAAATTACCTAGGGAGATTGCTCAAATGGAGTAACTTCTAAACATTGTTAATATGCTTGCATTGTTAAATATGTGCATATAATATATTAATAAGATTACTATAAAGAAAACATTTGTGTGGCACTAGCTGGCAGATACTAGACAAAAAGAAAAACAAWTAGAAATTGACCTCTACTATAATGTACATAATTCGTACTCTCATAAATACCACATTTGTTTGTGCTATCTTAAACATGAACTAATTTCCAGCAGTCTTTAAAGAGATAACTTTTGATTTTGCTAAATCTTTTTGGTAGCAAAACTGGAAAGAATTGAAGTTTTTTTCTCCTTTTTTTTTTTTTTTTTTTTGCTGCTTTATATGGTACATGATGGATAAATCTCCCCAGTGTCACAAAGCTCTAAATCAGTTTGTAAGCAGAAAATAATTTCAGTGAATATATAGGAAAGTAAGTTCTGACCAAAGGATGATACACTCAGCAACTTTACTGATGGCTTCTTTTATATACAGTGCATTGAAATGTCCATCATTCCTAATATTTCAGACCACTGACTTGATACAGCAAGGCGAGAATAATATAGCATCCAGTACAATTCAGTTAGTTGGTCAATATGGAACAAGCTGTTCCAATAGTTTCTTCCATCCCTACTCTCTACAGAATATAAATAATCTTTTCTCTTTAGTTTGCTCTGAATTGCATATGACCTTGGTCCTGCATAATGTTGTTGATTTTTATAGGACTTTGTTCTTAGTTTGTTCAGTGGCAGTTATTGATTTACACGAATTCTAAACGTCTCTGATGAACATTGGACAATAAGGCTCAAAGTCAATATTTTGTTGAAAGAAATGTAAAAATCCAGTGTTTCACTTCAGCGAAGAATTGTTGTTGTTTGTGTTATTTGTATGTGTGCATGTTTCCATGTTACATTAATACAGTAAAAAGGAAAATGTACTTCAGACTTCTCCCTTTCAGGATTAGTGAGAGTCACTAATAAAAGTTTAGCAGGGCAAAAGTATGTAGTAGGGCTGTCTTTGAGCAGCTTGAGGTTTTTGTCCATTATCCCATAGCCAATATTCAGTGACAGTATGATAATGTCATCATTTATTAATCTCCCACAAACACGTATGTGCTCTCCCCAGCTTCCCCACCTGCACAATTTGTGAGTCCTCATGGTGGCACCTGCAGCACCTCCTGAGATGAAGTTGCATTTACAGGTGTCAGTTGCTGTTTAGTGGCAACCCCCCCTCCCTGCTGAATTCAGTTGATATCCAGTAGAGAAATACATCTTTGCATAGTAATAACTTAGTACGATGCAGAGAACTTTCATTGATCTCTTGCAGAATTTTATATAAAAGGAGAGGAGGAAGAATTACTCCTAAAATGGCCATTATGTACTTTAGGGCATAGCTGAGAGCACAGGTGAATTGCACAAAGTAGATTTCACCAAAGAATCTTATTTAAAAACAATAAAAAAGAAAAAAAGAAAAAGAAAACCACCACTTAGGTAGTATAGAATCATTTATTCTAATACAGCTCTATCATGTGAGCAATTGTATGCAGTTAATTGAATTAAATGAGTTTTTCATTGAGCTTTAATTTGTAATGTACTCATTCTCATTAATAATATGCTTAATTCTGTCCACTTTGCGGTGGACTATTACAATGTCTTAAATTAATTCAGTTAAAAATAACAGAGTAATGTGTCCCTATTAGTACTTTTGGGAATATTGGTGTTGGGATCAAATTTTAGTTGGTGACTAACTTTTAATTCCCTTCCTTTTATCTTTAGGTATGGCTTTCCCAACGAAAGGCTAAGAATTCAAGAACGGTCTTAACCGATCCTTCATCAGATCTGAATTTTAACAAATGCTTAGTTTCAGCAGCCTTGAAAAAAGCTTGGCCTAGCAGTCAGTGACTTACTTGCACTTTTTTGCACATAGATATAAAATAAAATAGTGCTATTAATTTGGATTAGCCCCTATTATTACAGAGTAGCTGTAATTTATGAGTGTATAGTAGTATACTGACTGCTAAGTGTTTTATATAGTGTTTGCTTTACTAATCACCTAATTCATTGCAGTTCATACTTATTGACTTAAAATTTAAAATCACAATCTGTAGGCTTGAAGAATTGCTTTAAAACTTTATTTGTGGTAGAACTGGAAATGATCTTAAGGTTAGGAAATAATTGTCAGTATTAAAAAATGGCATTATTTAAAATAGTCCTGCTGCAAGAAAGGCACTTCAGTGAATATGTGACTAGTAAAGCTTAAATATGCTTGGGTCTAATAGATTTCATGAAATACTGTAATTTTGGGATTGTAAATGAATGGATTAAACAGGTTAAGGCCAGGATGTTTAAAATAAATGCAATATTAATCTGCACAGACAAACTTCTTATTAAGGTTAAGATTTGAAACTACTGTGCCTTAACTTGTTGCTTTTCTTAAAATGAACTTTTGTAGTTAATGATCATTTAAATCCATTTTGATAAACCTGCTGTTAATGTTTTCTTTGAATGTTTTCTAACTTTGTCTTGGTAATTGCAATTTAACTAGGTGCGGTGGCTACTAAAGTTCGAAGGCACGATATGCGTGTCCATCCTTACCAAAGGATTGTGACCGCAGACCGAGGTTAGTTTAGTTCTGCAGTTCTTGTTTGTAAGAAATGCTTTGAGTGTACATGAGATTTGCAACACCACAGCTGGTTAACCAAATACCATATTTGACCCATTCATTTTTTTTTCCTCAAAAATCTAAATAGTTAATAATTTAGAGCTTTGGGAGTGCTTGCAGTTTTAAAAACATTTTGTAAACTTAGCTTTCCCAGCTAAATGAAATATATAAACTTTGTGATATATTTAATATAAATGCTATAACCAATCCCTTTTTAAAACTATTTAAAGATCTATCTGCTTCAGGAAATGCTATGAATTCAGTACTGCAATAATTAATTTGTTTCCCCCCAAAATTTGTTCTTTTAATTGGTGTAGAAGTATCAGATTGGTGTTGCAAAATAAAATGAGTGGGTGGTTGTTTAATGAGACAGAAATAAAGGAATAAATGCCTCCTGTCTGTGTCTGGAGAAATCTGAAGATTTAGATTTTCCTTTTTTCCAATAAACTTTTGAGCCACTATACTGTATATTTTGAGAAGGATGCATGTTCTCAGATACCTACCTGAATTCAGAAAGGTAAGGGCTGTGAAGATAATACTTCAAAAGTTGTTTGAGTTTGAATTAATAAGGGCAGGAGTGGGGGGTGTTTTGGTTTATTGCCAAAATGGATTTCTTGGTATGTCTTTTGCTGCTAAAATGTGTAACCTGAAGGAGAAGCAACTTTTGAAGTCCTGTTGGTGAGATGACATCCAATATTTGGGCATCTCTCTCTAACTGTTGAATGGAAACTAAATCTTCATTTTTCTCCTGTTCCTCAAATGTAATGCCTTTGGACCCCTGAATGAAGTATTTAAGCTTATTCAGAAAAGTGATATTTTCGGTTTATTGACATTGGCTAGGAAGCAGTGGGGGCTGAGCACAGGAACTCCTGAATTCTTATCCCAGCTCTGCTGCTGACTCTGTGTGGGTTTTGGCAAGTCATTTAATCTCTCTGTGTATGTTTTCCCATCTGTAAAATAAGGATAATAATACTTCCCTACCTCACAGGGGTGTTGTGGGGGTTCTTGTTTGTACAGGGCTTTGAGGATGCAAAGCATTATGTAAGTGCCAAGTATTATTATTCTGCTCTCATCAAAATCAGTGTTGTGCAGGCTTCCATGATATTGTAATATTCAAAAACCACATTCAGGTGACACATCTGACATCTCTTAACATAGACTACTCTTCACTTCTGCCAACCTCCTATAATTTAACTAAGAGACACAGTACAGATTTTAGTCAATACAGTAAAAATGGCCCTCCTGGATACTTGTAGTATTTATATAACACTTTTACCTTTCATATGTAAGGATCTCATGCTTTACAAAAAAATGTAAAGCTGATGTACAGACACTACTTAAGTTTTCTAGAAAGTTGCTTCTTCTTTTATATTGCCTCATGCTATTACAGCCCCTAGGCTTGTTCCCGTTTTTTGAAAACTCTTCAATGGGCAGCAGGGCATAATCAGAATAAGCTCATAGCCCATATTTACCACCCCCCCAAAAAAAAAAAAAAAAAAGAAAAAGGAAAAAAAAATGATAAAGCCTATTTTCTGTCAACAGCAATGGATATTAAGAATTTGCTTATCTTTAAAAGTTTGACCTCGTGTTGCCAAATTCAGTTTTTGCTAATGATCTTTCTTGATCTGCATGTGCTAGGCTTCAGGGGGCAGGTAAAAACACCTGTTTGTTTAGTTACATATTTGCCTGAGACTAGTAAATACCGTAATGAAGCACAGGGGTTTTACTTATATGTTGTTTTGTTTCATTTCATCATTGTAATGTTTACTTACTTAACACATATTTTAATTTTTTTTTGTGAAGGGCTTAGATGTTTCATCTGGGGTTGTCACTTACAAGTCACTGAAATAATTATTGGTACCATTTCACCTTCCTTTAAAACATCCCCATTTTTCTGATGATACAGTGTTTGTATCTAGCGATACTAGAAGTTCACTGTATTTGAAAAAAAAAAAAAAACAAACAAATACAGTATCTCCTATGGAGTGAGTCATACATTCCTCTCTATCTCTTTGCATGAAAACCATGCCAATTATTTCAGATGAACATTATTTTAAAGTATCATCTAAATTATATCAGTGGATTAAGAAACTTACACAGAGTTAATTTTAAGATTATACTTCATTGTATCTTGAATTTTGAAAGCCAAGATTATCACTGCACATATTTAACAGTTTTATGAAAGGTTTTAGAGAGAATATTGTTCAGCAATAAAACAGATTTTTTTAATGAGTTAAAATTTTGTTGTAGAATTAGAATACTATCAATATTTACCATATTCACCTATTGGGTTATTCTGTCAATTATATTTCTATAACTATAGCCATGAAAAACAATGTCAGCAAACCGAAATAGTATTTTTGTTTTCCAATGTGTAAAAGGATTTAAGTTAAATGTCACAAAAAATATATATGCATTCATTGGGTCTAAAGTTTAAAAAAAAAAACCCTTCTAAGTCGACTTTCAGATGACTTTGTAGTACTACTGCATTCACTTTTTAAGTAGGTTTTTATTCTTTGCATATTTTTTTTTAGAGATAAGTACTGCATTTAAAGCAAGAATCTCCAAACATGTAAATGTTTTACAACTAAGCATTTAGAATTGGTGAAGGGCTGACAAATATAGCTCATTTTAACTAAGAATAAAACCCCAGTTTATAAATAATACAGAATTGAATTTGATTCATATAACAGAGAGACTGACTGATTTACTTGTAATAAACTGTAAATGGTGTTGCACAGTTGACAAACCTGTGTGTACTGTAGAAGGCCAGAGACTTGGCAGAGGATGTATCACAGGTGTACTGGTATTTTTAAAAGGTAGCTTGCTTTGATTATAAACTCCACAAGAAATGTTAATGCTGAGGATTTTCTTGAATATTTTATCAAAACCAACTGTCACATAATTTATATATAAATTTTAATACCATTTAATCAAAATTGTAATCACTATCAAAAATGCTTTAAGAGTCTGTGTTTCTAGTATACCTGTAAAGTGGTGAGATTGTGCCACATTAAATATTTATTTTTATTTTCGCTTATTTTTGAAACAGCCGTTTTAATTTAAACAAAGCCCACTTTAGCATGATCTTGGAGAAATTCAGGGAACATGTGGTCTCATTTATGCTACAGTAGTAATTTTTTTTGTTAGTGTTTATAAACTGTATCCTAAATGATAGGCCATTGTTATTATGTGAAAGTAAATCAACCCATGAGAAAGATTGCTAAATCGATCTGTGAATATTACAGCTACTGGACTTCATTTTATGAAATGGCACAAATCTGACTTTGCACTGAATACCTTTCTCACTTTCATCTCCTCTGCCTTAGTCAAAATGGCAACAGTACAAAAACTTTATCAACCTCAGAATTTATTAGCTATAATTAAGCTGTTGAATGAGTCTTAAAAAAAAAAAAAAAATACTACTGTTAAGTGGACCAAGTTTGGTGAAGGAGAATGTGAGAGAATGATTAAAGAAGGAACAGCTCAAGAACATTGGGAATGATAACTTTCCACTTGAGAACTTTTTTATGTTTTACTGTAATTTGTTTATGTTTTGTGTTTTGTTTTTTGTTTTGTTTTGTTTTTTGCAAAAGAAAATAGTATTTACAGGTGGCTTCTTTTAAAATATAAAAATATAAAGCAGGAATGTATATGAAATGTCAGATTTTATTGTATTTGCAGAGTATTAGCTTTGAAAATGAATAAAGAGAGCTGTTTGTAGTTTTAAAATGCTTTATTAGTATCAATTAGATATTTTCTCTATTTTTTGATGTACTTAGAGCTTTTTAAGTATAGAATTTAAAATGGCAGGACTTTTACAGTGTTTACATGCAAGTGCATTTTATAAGTGTCCTATACGTGTAAAATAGTATTTTGAACAGGAAAATGCTGGCTCGAGTAGTAGGCTTAGCGTTTTCCTGGTTCCCAATGATGATGCCTACACTGCTAGACTACAGTTTAGTATTGCTTTGTATCATGAGGCCAAGAAATTCCATGTTGTTTGTAAATAGAATAAATGAAAGGCAATAAAAAATTTATTGAACAAAAAAMCTTTGTTTGGCCCATAGTTTGTTGAACCAAATTGTTTATGTAAGTTCAGAATTCCTTAGGTTCATTTCTTTTAACAACCAGTTATTAATAATCACATCCATCATTAATAGTTGCTTTAATGCTTGCACCTGGGAAAGTACTAATGCTTAATAGCAGTCAGATACTGATCCTGTGCACTGACTGTTGTTTCCAAATTCTTTTTACCGAGTTCCAAAACTGTTCATTGTTTTTGTTCTCCAGTTTCCTTCATCGACTGCTACTAACCATTAGTCGTTAGTCGTATTTTATCTCTATTTCTCCTGTTAACCAGTTTTGTGGGAGTGGGCTTCTCCTTCACATGTTCAAATCATGATAGAGGGCTGTCATGATTTTATTGCATTCTGTAGATGGTGTCGATCAGTATGTCAGAATTAAACATGCTTGTTTTTTATTAGTTGTGATTAGTTTTCATGTTGTCATTAAGCCGTCACTAGCTGGAACTAATCTCTTCTCTATCTTTTCTTTCTTTTTTTGTTTTGTTTTTTTTTGTTTCTAACCACCCAGCCGCCACCGGCAACTAACCTATGACCTTCTGACCTCTGAACTCTTCACCCAATGATGACCTGACCATGCCTGCCTGCTGATCAGTTAACTGGTAATCGCCTTTGCTTGCCTGTCTTCAGTGCAGCGAGCTGGGGCACTTGTCCGTTCGTCTTACCATCTAACAAAAAGACAAAGAAATTGTTGTCCTCCAACTCTGCTTTTTTTTCCTCCTGTTTGGGTGAAAGTGGTTCTAGAACCTGCACTGAATAGTAGTAAAGCAATAAGGTCCAATTCATCCCTCAGCACTGATCATCCTCTAGTGTCCCACCCGCAGCGAACGGTAAGAAGGCCTCGCGAGAGACGGAGACAGATGTCCCTTAGCTACCCGATGACAGAGGCAGTTACTGTGAGAGACTTCTAGGAATTTTTTTCTTCTCAAAAAGAAGTCAAAGCTCTCTCTGAATGTACTGTGTGATGATGCATCATGCATGAACCTTTGGTCAGGGGTGTCATTGGTGAAGGGATTCCAAAAAGTATTCAAAATTTGATACGCTGTTTAGTCACTACCAGTGCCCTCAAAGGGCGGAAGTTGCAGCCTTTTTTCTATCGCCTGCCAAATTGGATGTTTTAAAAGAGAGTGTGCCATGAAATATAGATTGCAACGACTTTTCAGAACTATGTTAATGCAGAGAACAAAACAGCAACACTATTAAAGCAAAATCTGAGTTTAAATTATTTTAACCATACTTTAATCTCCTCGGAAGATTACATGAGAACAAGGTACATGCATTATGTGTCACATTACTGGGCAAACTGTTCAAATATTTTTTTTAAACTTCCCTGTATAGAAAAATTTCATTAAGGATGTAAAAGCCATGCTTGCCTATTTGCTGTATACATGTAATGAAATTGTAGATAAAGTGTAGTGCATTGAAACAAAATGAACAAAAAAGTAGATACTTTTACTATACAAGGGTGCTGGTGCAGAAAAAAATATATTTTTGGAAATGTAGCATTTTATACTTTCAAGTGTTATAAAAAAAAGAAAAAAAGAACAAAGAAACCCTTTATTTCATTAAATGATTTTTTCTGGTGGTTGTCAAGAAACAAAAGACCAAAAGAGCCTTTTAGTCTTTCTTTTTTATTTTTTAAGTATTGGAATAAGTCTAAAGAAAAGGAAGTGCCTTATTTTCTTCATGGTCATTTAGTCAAATGTCTTGTATACTCAGCTTCTCCCTCAGACAAGTTACTGCATGCCACTCAGTCGCCCAGTATGTGAAAAGAAGCTGTGAGGAAAGACAAATGATGAGTTGACCATATTAATTACCTGATTTTTGCCATATTAGTGTGACGTGACTTTGCCAAAATCTCATTATGTAAAACATTTTATAATTTTTGTCAAAACCAGCCCATCGTTATTTCAACAATTCTACTTTTACGTCGTAGCTAATACAGTRCTTGTGCAACGTAAACCAAAGGGTTCTGTGATACAGCCTGTCTCATTCTAAAATAGAGTATTAGCTGGGAAATGTTTGTAGAGATGGAAGTATTTCATTATTGTTCAGGGATGGAGGGGAATTTTCTTGACTTTGGTTGGAATAGATATACATCAAGTATAGTAGGCTTCAGAGTCGCCCATAAAAATAATGTTCTGTGGATAATGAAACTGAAAGTGCTTAACTGGCTTTCAGTTACAGTCTGAGCATGTCCCCAGTTTTCATAAGCAGCTCCTGCAGCATCAAACAGTGTGCAGGTTATTTATTTTTCAGCTCCTGTTTGATTAATGTTAGATCTGCCTACTGTTTTTTTCTCATAATTATAGAAGTAGGAGAGGCACATCAGTTGATTGAAGTCCAGCTTTACTGAGTTTTTAACCTTTATTTCCACATGATCTTCATACAGCTGGGCAGTTGCAAGAGTTGAAGCTGTTGAACACACAGTGTTTAATTCTAAAAACATTAAGTATTAGTTCTTGTGAGGCTCTACTAAACTTGGCAAATATCAGGTGATAATTTTATTCCCCTTCTTGTCAACTTATTCTCCTCCTGCAAATCTTCACAGCTTCCAAATGAAAGGTCAATAGTAAGCTAAGAGGGCTTACATTTTAAGCACCTGCATGGTGACCTCATCTAACATCTTGTCTCACCTGGAAATAATTATCAGTTTATTTACTATGCAATAGACATTCATCCTTTCATATTCAGCTAGCTTTTTGTTTATTGTGCCACCAGCTTTGTCTTCCTGTTACACATACWGTTGTGTTGATTTTTACTTACAGTATATGCTGTGCCATTTTGAATTTTTTTTGGTTGGTTGGTTTAATAAACTTGCGACACTCAAACATTTGAAGAGAGATTTGCTAAAACAATACCAGTATTTGATCTAGTTTCATCTCAACTATGATAAAACCTGGACATTTTAGATGTTTATCAAAGGTCTTTTATGGGGGGGGAGGGAACTGTATGAAATAGATGTGTGACATGTGAAAGTAATGTTTGCTCTGAACAAACTTCTGAAAACTTAGTTGACAAAATTTTGGATCAACTTTAAAAAAAAAAAAAGCATGACTTTTGAAATCTCTGAATGCCTTGGTTCTCAGTATTATCATTCTTTAATGACTTTTTCTTTATTAAAATAAGTAGTTTTAAGACTTCTTTCTGACAGTATTATGTAATTTTTTTTTAGAGTGGGTAGATGGGAGTGTCGCTTGTATGTAACCGTACAGATGACATGTATTTGTCTATTCTTTATTATCTTAGTAGTTTCATGCTATGTATGTACCATAACCAACCTATTGCCTATGAGAAACATGTAAGATAATGTATTTACAGCCATTGTTACAAGTTTATAATGTATTTTTCTATCTTGTTTTATATGTATGTTATATAACATTCAAAAGAATTTTTTTCCTGATTGAGAAAAAAGGATACAAAAATGCAAAACCCACAATTTTGATAACTGAGAAATTGCCAATTGTTTTGCAGTACTTTATTATATTGGGAGTGTTGTCTTTCTTGGGCTTTTAGTTAGCTACTGGATGAATACATTAGACATATTTGGGTTTTAGTTGGGTTTTTACATAGCTTGCATTTTAATTCTTTGGTTCTTTGCTGTTTCTATTAACCCATAGCATTATTTTAATAAATGTTATAATACCAACCTACTAACTCTGGACTATGTCTGTTTATTAACCATTACATGTTTTAATTAAAACAAACAAAGACGGAAGAATGTAGTCTTGAGTTACTGGACTAACCCTGAAGAACGTGACCACAGATAACACAAAGTGATTTGTTTTTATGTTGTTTGTTGGCTGACATTCTGCACACTACTATTAAGATGGCTTTGGTCATTCTGGCCTTTTACCTTGGGGAATAGGTGCCAGTAGAAATGGGAACAAAATAGCATTTTTTGAGGCATTCTTCTTGTAGAATCTTGCCACTTGCCTTTCAGCATCTGCATTACTAATTCCACACTTTCTTTTTCTTTCTCTAAAATAATTACTGTCGGCTCACAGCAAAAGAGCAAAGATGCCAATGTATTGGTAAATCATGTGATGGTGTACAGAAAAATCCAGTTTGATTCTTTGTTGAACCATTCAGAGGTTGCAGTTAATCTCATAGTAACTTGTGATTTGTTGTTTTTGGCACCTGATTCACTGTTGCATCATGTGACATTTCTAAGCATGAAATACTTCTAGATATAATTACAGTACATTTGAAATACAAAATTGTTTTTTTTTCCCCATGCTGAATGCCTTATTTCCTTCATGTTATGCTGTTTTTATGTAATTTTTTTGTACTTCTGCTATAGTCTACCAGTATTGCCTAGCTCAGGTGAGTACAATTTCCATAAGCCAAACGTCAAACTGGATCATTTTCTAACAACTGCAGAAAGTACAAAAATACACCTTTCACTAAATTACCAAGCAATAGCCATTTCAAATTCCAGGGCTGCCTTTGTATGATATTTATCCCTGTGGATGGCTGTAGCAACATGAATGCAGGGAATTGAAATGGTGAAAATGCTGGAATAAAGTGTATATGTTTTGAATGTACATGTATACAAATTATTTTTACAGAAACATTTCTGTTTCTTAAAGATTCTCTTTTCTGAGGCTTCTTTATGTAGCCTGGTTGGTCCTCCTAGATTTGTGATGTTAAGTGGACAATAGTTACAGCTAATGTCTAGGGAGATCTGTGATGTATAACACTTTTTCAGATATCAATGGTTAACTTTTTGTGAAACCCTAATTTTTTCCCCTAGGTATTAAAAATTCAGATGAGGAGTCTTTGCATCTGTTCAAAGCCCTTCTTTATATGATGTTTCAAAGTACATATTTTGAAATAACTTGTGATATAAAATTTTAATTTCAAAAAGTTCTCACAATATTGATATTAATTACAATAGAATGCATCTTTATTTGATGGAGGAAAAACAGGCTAGCACTGATGAAAATATTTGTTAGTTTTTTAATAGATTTGAATATTTGCTTTACAAATATTTATAAGTACAGTTGAAATATCCATTTAGAATAGCTTCACTTGTAAAGAAATTTTTTTTAATTTAACATATCATGAGTACATTACTATTCTAAAAGTCAGTGGTAGGTAGGTGATGAAAAAAATTACATCAGTTACAATGGATAACATCAGGATCTTTTGATTAGATTAACGCACAATCATGATTTTAGAGCTAATATATATGCTTAAAATATTGTTTGAAGAGATATGTGTTTAAACTCTTTGAGGTACTCTCCAGTTTAAGTGAGACTTTCTGGATGGGACAAACTATTAGTGTTTTTACACTGAATACTTCTATTCCCAGAACTACTATTTTTCTGTAATATTTTTATTTTTTACACTTTTATTAAACATGAACTACTCTCATACTTTGTCCACAGTGCATTTTCATCTCATTCTACATCATCTGAAGTAGTGAAAGTGGCCCTAAACTTTGAAGTACTTTAAAGCTAAAGGAAAGCAAAAAAATGAAAACTCTAAAATCAAAATTTTGTACTGATTACTGTTGACTATTAAATGCATTTCTCAGTTTACCTAAGCAGCTATCTGAATATTTGACTATTTCCTACTTTGCTTATAGAAAAGAAACAGCCTATTTTTAGAACTTAATTTGAGGGTAGCTTCAACATTGCTACATCTTTGAAGATAGGTTGTTCATCATCATCATTATTATTATTATGGGGTTTAATTGTCTTAACGTTTGAAAGATCACATATTCAAGTCAATTAGAGAGTTGCTGTTCCAGCCAGTAAAATGGAATTACCCTAGTTAAACCTAATTTTTTTTCAGTAGGTCAGAATGTAAACAAAAACACTACAGAACCTTTCAAATAAAATCTGAGCATTGCTATTCAGTTCTTAAAAGTGAATGATCGTACCAAAATACAATGAATTTGGTTTCTCAAAAAGCAGTTTTTCTGTGTATCAATCTGGGGTACATCTCATAAAGAGTCTTGAGGGACAGCTTTCAAATATTTTTAATGAACATATGTTCAGTGTGTACTTACTATATTGATATTCTATTTGAACAGATATTTAAAAAGTATGTAAAAATCTGCATATGATTAATAGTTTATTCCCAGATTGTACTCTTTAATTGATGGGGACCACTAAAAGGTTTTCTGCATTGAAAATGCAGGGAAACATTGAAGTGTGTTGCTATCCACTAAGTAATTATTTTAACTCAAGGGAAAGATACAATTATTTGAAACTTTCCTTTGTATCTGGATAACAAAATAACTTCATAAATAATACATTGCACAAAATGAAATCCAAGGAACACATTCCTAGGGTGTAAGTGCATAATTATCGTTACTGGAATTTCTATTTTATTTTTAACATATTTGATATATTTTTCTAAACACTATTAATGGAATACTGTTCAAATAACATATGTACCATAACATTAACACATGGTAATCAATGTTGAATCAAACTGGTTAACAAAAGTACAGTGCTCTTCTTTCTATGTGCCTACTCACTAATCGCAGGTGGTATGGTTCTACATAGGAGGTGGGTGTTAGGCACAGCAGGTAGTTACTTGCAGTAATAACATTTTCATGCCAGCAGCTCTGATGTCCATCTTTTGACGACAGACTAACTAGGAGGAATCTGACTCCCAAAGCAAAGTTTAACTGAGATCTGAAATAATAGAAGGAAAAAAATATATATATATACACACACGCATGCATGCGCGCGCACACACACACACACACACACGTACGTATATATATTTCCTTTGACTTGTATTATGGCAGTTTGTGTGAAACAAGTTTTTGTTTGTGCAAAATAATGTATTCTGAGGGGAAAAAAACATGGACATTGCCAAAACACATGTAAATAAAACACCAATTATGACTGTACATTATGTGCAATAAAATAACTGGAAAAAGTGCATGTACTTTATCCTCAAAAGCCAATTGACAGCTCTCAATGCTGCAGCTATAGTTTTATTTTCTGAAAAATTTTATTCTGTATCTAAACAACAGAATAAAGAATGTACATTTGTCACACTTCAACTTTCATTAATGCTTTTAGCACTGTTATGAAAGATTTTACTTGTTGAAGAGATTTAAATTTTCATAGTCATTTGATTACCAGGATATTTGTTTACTTAACAGTTGCTTATTGCGTATGCTGTGTTGCCTATAATTAGAAATGAATCAATTATGCATTACATACCATAAAATGCAATACATATTTTGTATTTTATAAACTTCTTAGAGATGACCAAGTAATTACAATGTTGTTACAGTTCTGTAAGCATCACTATTACTATTGTTAGAGCAAATGAGGAAAAAAAAACTATAGTAGAGCTAACATACTGTATTTTTTTCTGTTTACTATAGAAAATGAAGATAACTTGCCACCTTAGCTAATATGAATCTAGTGAGAAACACACTTCAGAGAGGAAACAGATTACTGTGTTTTAACATTTGCATTGATTTGATATCTATGTGATAACATCTGTTTATAGTTTGAGGGAATTTATATAGAAAAGTTATTTTTTGCTTAAAAAAAGGGGGGGGCAAAAAAACTTTCATTCTTTAAATGAAAATTTGTGTGCTTCACAAGAACACAGCAGATAAGGCTGAATGAGGTATCTGTAGGAACCTGGGAAAATATGAGAAGGGAAGCTAAATAGCAGTGTTTGGGTACACTTCCTTTTTTGCATTGTTCTAGGAAGGAAAGAAAAATTTGGTGTAATTAGCATTTAAAGTTTTATTTCATGATGAATCTCTACAAAGTGTGCCATGTAGCCATATCTGAGCTAGCTTTAATCTTGCTAATTCATAGCAGTAAAAATGCAGAGCCATTATTGGATGTATGCTGCTTGAGGAAGTAAAGCAGCCCTCAACATCTTCGCTGTTACTCTGGAGGCACTCAAGTATGCCTGCACACTGCAGTCAGGCCTGGTTGAAGTGTGGGCACATCCTCACTAACCACTTTCTTGGGCTGTCTAGAATATGTGCACTGTGCAAACCCACTCCTTACTCCATTCTGAGCCTCAGCAAACAGAATTAGGACCATCTTCCTCTTCTCTTGCACCAAGAGAATTTACTCAGTAGTATCTACCTTTGATTATATTTATGCTAGGTATTGTATTTATTGTTCTACAAATTAAAGGTAGATGTGGAAATTAATGACTGGAAATTTTCTATCTACAGACTTTGCTGTTGCTTATACCAATGCTTTCTGCATAAGTGGTTTTGATATGTTTATAGCTGATGGCCTAACTTCACTAGATTTCTCCTAAATGCTTTTACTACAGTTACTGTACTTCCCCTGAGGAAATACACCAAACTTAGCCATTGTCTGTCTAAGTAAGGAGAGACATTAATTATCAAAGAGTGTGAAATGCAGTGTCTGAAATGAATGTCTTTCACTTTGCTGTTCAGGTCTACCAACAAAAGTATGAAGAGGTATTATCTATTGCTTTCTCGGTATCCCTATCAAGATCTCAGACAGTCAAAAATAGACTATTGACAGCCAATACCTGTTGAGCTGATTTCTCCTAAAAAATTATCAACCACAATAAGCCAGTAACTCCCCAAATTATACATCATTCTTTAAACTAAGTCTTTAAAGCAATATAGATTAGAAAGAAATATTATAAAATGATATAGCTTACGTTTGCCTTGAATTTGTGTCATTGTGTTTTCAGTGTTTTATCTTTATTGACAAACGACGTTGACTACTGCAAACAGCAAGGTGGATAGCTCGGAGGTGAAGCTCAAGGGAAAAAAAAAAATATGGCCCATTTCTCAACATTGTGTCACTTGGGCAGCTCATCAATAAGTGAAGATGCTTTCTCTAAATTTTATATATATGTAAATTCCATAYGCAGAAAAGAAACTAAGCAGAACAATGGCTTTTGCTACTGGGATCTTTATAGAACAAATTATATTGATTTTTCTGTTCACTGAGGGTGGCCTTTCTGAAACAGGTGGTACTTCCTCTACCTGAAGCTAAGAAGATCCCACTTCCTCTTACCATAGGTCAGTCATTTAACAAGCAATTGACCCTGCCTTATGGCTTCTGGTTTGTTTTTATAGTCTCTTAAATTATGAAATTAAACCCTTCTGTCTTTTGTATACAAGAATGTTTGTGTCATGAAAGACTTTTCAGTCTCTGCCTTGAAGGGTAGTGTTTTAAAGGGGTATTTTTTTAGTTGAAGTTATTGCAATAAAAAGGCAGGTTGAATGAACAAGAATATTATGGGAAATTATTACAGTACAATAAAGATAATAGGATCACTTAATTTTGGAGTCTCATTGTATTAAGTGCATTAGGAATGTACAAAGAAGTAATAGTGTAATGTATATCTTGTTAGCTGTTACCTTTTGAACTGTGGTTTCCAGAATTTCTATTGTTCAGTAATTTCTAACAATGGACAAGGAGGTCTTCTTGGGAAGAAGAGTGCACCTTAGTTCAGAGCTAGTTAGAGAATATTGCAAATCACTATTATATATATGTTTTTTTCAAAGAACACAGCCTTTTTCAAAGGAAGCTAAAGCGAATGTTTTACAGTCTTGGCCTCAGATGTTAGCTATGGTAAAATGGTAATAAAAATATGGTAAAATCCTGATGCAGGTAACATAGTTTAATGGTTAGCCTAACCTGTTAATCTCCAAAAATTAAAACATCCCTTACCAGTTCTAAGATTGCCACCAGCGTGGCAAAATCTAACATGGGTTTACTCTGAAGACCTTTGCATACCTACTACTCCTGTAACTCCCTGGATCATTTCTTGGAGAGTGGATCTAGTACTACAGAGCAAAGGAGGCCACTACTTGCATGCTCCTGGATGACTTTTCCCATGTAACCTTATTCTCAGTGATGAGGCAACTTCGATTCTTTCCCTGAAAGGCAATGAATGAAGTAGATCTTCTGTGGCACTGAGCTTTGTTTCTGAGAAAATGGGAAATGTGCACTTATGTGGATTAAAGGAAGATAAAGAATAATAATTTCAGAGCTTTGAATCCTGTCCTAAACAGGTGAATAAATTTGATTTGAACTTTATATGTGCCAAGAGGAGGAGACAAATCTAATCAAGAGCAGCATTGTCAAGAATCCCGTACTATGTCGACAAGTTTATCAGAGACTGTATGTTGGGAATTTAAGTGAAGAAAATTGAAATATATTGGTTCCTGAAGAGTTGGTTTGCAATATCTCCCTGTTATCTTAATCAAATTTGTTGATAATTTCTCTATTGTACTTCTTTCCTTCTTTAGTCTAATTTGAATATCATGTTTTCTTCTTTTAAGGTTCTGCCCTGCCTCCTTCTGTAGTATCTTACACTTTCTAAGCAAAATTTACCTTCCTTTGGATGGCCAGGCAGTACAGTTCATTCTTGGTATAGAAAGACTACAAACAAGACTTCAGGTCTAAATTGGAATGTGCACATGTGAGACTATTTAGAAAGCCTGTTTTAAGTATACATGACTCTGTCCAAACAGATGGAAGAGCAATGATTAGGGCACCTATCTAACACTTGGAACACCTGGGTTTGAAATGCTTCTTTCATCACTGATGATTTGTTCAATTTTGGGCAAGTACCTTAGAGCCAAATCTGCAAAAACACATAGTGGGAATTAGGCATTATTCAGGTATCTCAATAAGGAGAGTGTGATTACCTAGGTTTTCAAAAGCAAAGTTCTTTAATGTCATTCCATCAAACAATGCACCATCACCTTATCTTCTTTTGCCCATATGTAGCAACAACAGCAACAAAAAAGGAAATCCCTGATCTACAGAAAGACAACTTGCCTGCTTCAGTGCAGAGAGGGAGCTCTGGTTRGTAAATCCATGTCTCTCAAACACACCTGTGTTAGCTAGTTTAGCAGCTCAGCTCTCTCCCTGTTTTATCTGTACTGTGTGAGTGGGCCTAACTTAGCCTTCTCAGTTCCCCTCCACAGTTATCCATAAAGAAGCTCAGTACTGTTTCGCTTAAGGACCTTTGTGGGTCTTGCTCCGAATCTTTGTACTTCAGTTCCCATCTGTGAAATGAGGTTAATAGGAATGCCCTAGCAGAGTGGCAGGTGCAGATAACTACACTCAAGACTGAAGTTCTCAGATGGTACAGTGATGAGTGCTCTCTAGTATCATCCGATGTGTCCAAGTATCTTATGATCTTGAATGTATTTTAAAAAATCATATAAGCAAAACAAAATATCTTTGAATTCTTGTGTAGTCAAATCCACAGTACAATTTCCTAGGCCAGCTGAGTCCTTGTCTCAGATCAAATTACCTCAGTGGGCATCAGCAGTGCCAGAGATGGCTCTCTAGCTTCATTTATGTTTATAACCTCCATAGTGCAGGCTCATTATGGCTGGACTGAGATGCATTTCAGTTTTTCACAGTCAGCGTGTTTGGGGAGAGCTGAAGGGACAGAGGAAATGCAGCTGCAGTGAACAGCACTTCTTTGTGTCTCTTTACCCATGGAACGTAAAAGCAGGGAGTAGTGGTTGCACTTGTGAGAACCAGCAGGATAGGCAAAATTAGGTTGTATTACAAACCTTGTTGGTGGAAGCCAGAATTTCTTAGTACAACAGGAGTGACAGGCATGATAGTACTAGAGTAGATAATGCACTGCTTTTACCTGTGGAACTATTAATCTCATCAAAAAGAAAAATACCAAGATTACTTAAATTTTCTATGGCTCTTCAGGAAAATGTATGGCTGCTCCAAAAACTCTGTTCTTCACTCTGTTCTTGAAGAGTCTAGCACACAGATGTTCCCACTGATCTTTGTGTGCTGAGGTTGTACAACTTTGAGCTTTTTATTAACTATAGCTAGCCCAATACAGTTATAATACAGTGATGGCTTGATGCACTTTATAAGCCTATAGATTTATTATAATATATAATAAATGTAAGGGACAAGAAAAAGATGGAGTGAGGCAGCATCCTATGTTACTGTTTAAGGTGTGCAAGTATTGTGTAGGAGATGACATTCATTATGTATACCGTCTTCCTTTGAGACTGGAAATTAAAAAGATGACTTTTTTAAATTCACATTTGGGTGCTGGATATTGTCTTTTATTTTATTAGTATTGCTCTTCCTTGGCTGTGTTTGGGGACAAAAGTTAGCATAAAAACACCAGATCTCCTATGCAATTATGAGAGGTCCTGATCAACTCTCAGACTACTATATGATTCTTGAAACTGAAATGCCTTAAAATAATTAACTGATGCAAGAACAACAATACTTGTAGCCTCAGGCATGTAGCTGTGAATAGTTACATTTGGGATGCCAATTTTGCAGTGAGCTTTCTATTTGCTTCTGAAGGAAAAATATACTGTTTGTGACAGACAGAGTTTTGGAGTCTTCAAAGAAGAACCAGCATTAGCAAGTAGGTATAAAGCAAAAGCAAAATCATCTAAGCAGTAATACCCAGGTCTACCCAGCAAAGCGCCATGTTAGCTATCATTGGTCACACTCCACAACAAGCCAGCTAGCAACCAAGCACTCTTTCTTTTGGCCAGCCCCAACATAATGGTAGGTGGAGAAGTGGGGGTTTATTTCCTCAGCCAAGTCTCTTTTTTCTATTTAAGATTTTACCTTTTTAAAGTAAGTGTCTGCTTTTTTGATACTTGTCGTGTACATCACAGTGACAATAATGAATGGGATTAGGACTTTCACCTGCTCTAGATTCATTTGTGACTTCCCTGTGTCAGAGAACCTGGAGATAAAGGATTTCCACACTGGCAAGGGGCTGATCTAAAGTAAAAGTGAAACTAGTGAAGGAAATAAAGTCAAACACCTAACTCTTTTTAGGAGGGAGGAAGGGAGGGAAGGATGAAATAATGTTGCCTTAGAGCAATTTCTCCCTTGTCATCCCTTTTCCCCTTACAGTTTGCTGTCACTAGTGACCACGGGCCAGACTGTGCACTTCTAAGAATCCTTCAGATGGAGTCAGTGGGACTGCTCACGTGAGTAATTTGCAATGCGCACAGACTGAGCAATCAAGCCTGGTGCTATTAACTCATTTAGGCTGTAACTTCTGTGGGCAAGAACTTATTTTCCTTGTCAGTAAAATGCTGTGTGCACTTACAGTGCTGTACTATTTTCTCTGCCTTTCTACAGCTCCTCCTCATTTTCTTTCACCTTTTTCCTCATGCACTGGCTGCTACAAGAATAAGAGCAGCGGCAGCTTCTGACAAGCAATACTAACACGCTTTGGTCCTGTAAGGGACTCCTTTTGGCCCTTTAGCAATGTCATTTTGGTTCTCAAGGTTTCTTTTGAGTCAAGAGTCTCATCGCTTGATAGCAGGTTTGGAAAGGAGAGCGCACTTGTGAAGGCAGGAGAAAAGTTACATCAGTGACTGGCAACAGCATAAGAGTCTGGTTGCTAGTGAGTCAGCCATACCACATGCTGCATTTGCTTATTCCAGCCATACAGAAGCATGTGCAGGCAAAGAAAATTGCTAGCTTCGTTTGATTTTTTTGTGGGGAAAGGACTTGCTTATGCTGTAGCAGTAAACTCTGTTTGCTTGGAATAAAATCTTACTTAGTATAATTGCCAAAATCCTGGGACAAAAAACTTTTGCTTAATTCCTGAGATGTCTTGCTCTTTTCACTGAGGGAAAAGTCATCGTTTACATTTGTTTCAAATTTAAGTACCAGCTTTGATGTGCCCATAATGGGCAGAGAATACAAGGTTTTCTGTCTATATGGTTACCTATACACTTGCATATAAATAGCACTTTCATTTCTTGGGTTGGAATAATGGCTGAACAGACATACCAATAGTGCAGTAACTCTTTTCCCTTGTATCAAATCCTGCAGTAAGAAAAATGCCGCTTATGCTTTCCCTTTAGGCTGAAATACACTCTGTGCAGAGGTTCAGCACAAGACAGAAGCACCACTTAAATCCTGCTAAGCCCTTGCATAGGCCTTCCAGATTCCCTTCTGATAGGTATAAGAATCCAGGGATTTTTACATTCTATTCATGGGTAAAGACATATAAATAATACGTTTATGACGCAGGTGTGTATTTAAATATGCAACTTGATGGCAGACAATCCTACTTCATTGTGCACATACTTGTTCTGAACCACATGCCTGGTAGTCATGAAATATTAATGGCCATGCAAATCTTTTCTTCTGTATCACAGGTTTTGCTGTGTTCCTGACCCCTGACTTCCTTTAATCATCTCCTAGGTGTGTGGTCTGTTACTATTCTGAGATATCTAGTGAATAGGGGCAGAGTAATTACTTGATCCTTGCCTGCTGCAAGAATCTTTTTGAAAAGAAAATGGATAACTTAAGAGAGATACTTCCTCCCTGCATTGAAATCAATCCCCCCTGCTTGCTTCACAAAATTTCTTTTCTGGTGGCCTGAATGTAGATCTGTTCTGTTACTTCTTACTATTACTTTGATGACTTTAAAACCAGCATTCTTGGATCTCTTAAGCCATCACCTGCTCCTCCATAGATATGATTTCTGATCAGGTGTTTTGTTTCCTCCTCTCCCTCCTCCACTAATTTTGCTTAGGGCATCCTTATAAATAAGCTACAGTTCCATTCGCCAGAATTTTGATTGTAGTTTGTTGCAGGAAGGTCCAAAAAGCCTCCAACAAGACATGTAGTGTTTGCTGGTTCTAGGGCTATCTTACCCTTCTTCTTAATAACTAGAAGCTGAATTAATGCCTGAAACATGAAGTTCTTTAAGAAGTGAGGCATATATTTTTGGCATAAACCTCCCTTCCTTTGTCTGTCGATTCTCTAACATTCCAAATATTAAATATGATGGTGTTGCCTTTGTGGGGAAGTATGCAAGTGCTTCCCAGCTCCCTGCCAAACATAGGAGAGGGCAGTGATATGGTGCCATGCAGATCTGATGAACAAAGGAGAAACAGCTGTCCAGGCAATATGGTTAAAGAGAGAAAAGTAACTTTGGAAGAGTATTTGCCCTATGGGAGCTAATTTAATAAGTCAGCATGATGAAAGTATAGTCATGAGCAGGTATTTTTAAAAATGAGTGTTTAGTGACTGCCCACAGTATAGAATAACACAAGGACAAGAGTGACTGGACAGTTTAATACAAGGTTGTTAAATATTGACCTACAAATGATTTCTGATTTCCAGAGCAATTTTGCCCAAGTATGGAAGTCAGCAGTGCAGCACCAAAACCAACTCTTTTTAAAATGACAGTTCCGTATAGTTAGGGAAGTGGGGGAGACTAGCAGAGGTTAAAACATTCACTATTAAAGCAGAGAAAAAAGAACTAAAAAATTTCAGGCGCCTGCTCTGTGATATCTAGGTTGATACAGAAGCACCTGTCTCAGCCTCTGCCTTTCATTATTCGCTCAATATATGCCATTTCTAAGAATCAGGTGTCAAGCTAGGAGGAATCCTCACCCTGAATTTTAAAGGTACGAAGATATCGACCTATCCTTGATCTCAGTCTGGAGTTAGGTGCCTACATGTCTTTAAGGACATATGTGTCTGCCAGCAACCACTTTTCAGATTTCTGGTATCATTTTTTCCAGTCCTTGCCTCTGTTTCCTTTCTACCTGCTCAAACCTGTTCTTCACCATTTTCTTTCTTTCACATTTTTCTTGGAATTTTTTTCTTTTTAAATGACCTCATTGACTTCCAGGCCCTCTGCTTTCTGGGCTGTGAGAAAGGCTGACCCACGGCTTGACTCATAAAAATGATCTCTGTGAAGCAAAGCTAATCAGTGATTAAAAGCTGACAGCTTCTGACCCCTGGGGGCCACCTGTGGCTTGATTGTGCCCTTTGCAGAGAACAGAAACTCCTAACTCTGTGCAATGGGAAGCTGACATAATATGGCCCGATTAATGCTATATGAGTCATAGGGCAAAAAAATGGAGGAATCCTTCTAGAAAAAGCCGATACATCCCTCTCGGCATTATCTTGCACCAGTGTCATGTTGGGGTGTCTCGCTGCATAGGATGACTTATACCTGTCTGAACAATGTTTGTGAGTCCAGTTGCCAGTGTGGCCCTCCCTTAGCTTACAAAGGTGACAATTACCGGCTCTGTTTTTGAAAAGAGACAAGCTGAAAAGGAGCAGTGAGTAATCCTCACCTACCTGGCTTTGTAACTCTGAGCTGTGAGTCATTTCTAATGAGCAAGACCAAAAAAGCCGACCTGCCCATCTCATGCTTTCTTGAGACTCCAGGTTAACCTTTATGTGCCTCAGTGCAAAGTCTTAGGCGGAGGAGACTCTGGGACAGTGGGAAGTCAACAGCCACATGTTCCTGGGGGACAGCACAAAACACACCAGCCTCCTCTGTCCTCGGCTATGCCCATGTTGCAGGGACAGACAGTGCTCATCCTACCAGTCTATAGGCCGTTCTGCCACCTTCCATCCCTCTGAGCACTATGTCCTCCCTTGGGTTTAAGCTCTACCTGTGGCCTTTCAGGACTTATGGAAGCTGTCTGGCTCTGGTTTGAATGCAAGCTGTGGGCCAGGTTGGCTGCATGCAGAAAACTGCACCAGTGCGTGTTTTCAGCAACTTCCTCTGTGTGCGTGGCAGTCTGTTTAAAGTGAAAGCACTTGGTTTGGAAGTTAAAAGCGTGAAAACGAAGACTAATAATGGGAGTTTATAAATGCAGCTGGCATTCTAGTACTTCGTTTTTTTCATGCCATCTTTCGTTTACTCTCCTTGCTCTTTCTCCTTCTCTTTCAATTCTTTCTTGTTTTTATTCCACTGTAAAGCATAGAGCATGCTGAGAATAATAGGAGTAGCTGAGTTTGATTAGTTTACATGTCTATGGGTACAATATGGGCTGCTGTTTTAACCTTGCAAGTGAAATGATCCTTGAAGCCTCCACAGTGAACCCTGCTAAGGGACAACTCTTCATAATCTATGGATTTTATTGAAAATGATTTTTGGCACTTTTATAGAGCTTTGTAACCCTGAATAGAGATCCATACGGATAGCATTCCTATGTGGGTGGGTATTATGGGCACCCAGCAGTGGGCTACCTAACTCTAGTTCTGGTCGGGACTTCTCATCTAGGCTACCTCCCTTGTCAGCTGAGAGACATGGACAGCTCTAAGGGCAATTCATCCTAGATTAGGAGAAATGACTAATATGAACAGAAGGAATTGTCCTTTAGAGGTGCCCGTCTCTGCTACCCACCCAGGTTGCCTTTAGTTAGCTTAGCTGGAAACAAACCTTTCAGATAACAAAATCTGCATGAGATGAATGTGACTCACCCAGAACCGCATGCAAAGTCCATGGCAGGCAAGGTAGAGAGCAAGATCTCCCAAATATCAGTTCCATGCCTCAGTCTTGAAACAAGACCATCCCCCCTCCTCTGTTTTCGACACTTCTGTCTCCCTTCTTCATCTGCTTTTAAAAACAAAAGCCAATCTGGAAGATATACAACTGTGAGCCCACAAAGCTAGCTGGTTTCCACTGAAACCTCTGGGACCCACCACATGTATATGTGAGGCTGATCTCCCCCAGTGCACCTCCCTCATTACCCTTCAGAGCCCTGGGGTTTCCTATTCTTTCAAGAACAGAGGGAACTCCTTTGCCCTGAGATCCTCATCAAAAAGCAGTTGCGCAGAGGTAACAGGAGGCAAAATAGTATGAGTTCTGAGACTGAACACATATTAGTGGAATTATTTCAAGCAATCTGTATATTCCTTGTACTTATAATTTATTATTAACAGCTGGAGAGGGAGAAAAAAATTCATTAAACAATCAGCAAGGCATTCATAAGTCATTATTGTGATCAAGTCTCAGGGAAACACATGAGGCTTCACAGATGTATTAAGTTTTATCTACCCCAGTTAAGCTGTTTTACATGGAAAAATGAAATTTAATCCGACTGATCTGTCTCTGTAGCAGCTCAAGAGGAAACCAATTCAGATCCACCATAATCTGAGTAATAGGTTCAACACCAGCTTCCTCTTATCAGAGGAAAAAGAGCAGTTTCATCTCATAGTTTCTGCAGTCTGCCCCATGCTTATCTACTCCCTGGTGGCCAGATATCAGACCTGACCAATTAGTGAAGTTCCTCTTCCAGGGGCTGAAAAGCAAAATGTCTCACCATGATACCCCTCTCCCTTCCTCCTCCTTGAGGGACGTTTGCTGGTATTTCCTTTCCCCAGCACAGGAGCTGCCCATACACAGATTTGAGGAAAAGGTTTGAAAAATGGAACTTTTCCCATGGCGCAAATCTGCATTCTTTCTCCAGTCAGCCACGAGGCTGTAAGACACTGCTCTGTCAAACTCACCCCGTGGAAACTTTATTTCCAAGATCAGACAACTGTCAGGCTTGCCTCCTAATCACTCTACTACTTAGTGGGATATTTTGGTTTTGTTTAGAAGCCAAAGCTCACTAGCAGCCTCACTTCTTACCCCCATACTTTGGTTTCTCTACTGTTTGCTTGTTCTATGCAGCGTGGATCCTTTATGGAATGTGATTTAAGAAACTTCATAAAGATGTTTCTGGGAGCAGTGAAGTCTTCAAAGGAAAATTCTTGGGAAGTTGGAAACCTGGTGGGAGGGAAGATGTAATCTTTTTCTCATTTCAGATGAACTTCTGCCTTCCTACATGTGAACTTCAAAGCCTTTGATAGTCATGAAGCATCAGAGGAGCCTTTATGCTAAGTAAAACCTGTGTGAAAAGAGCGCTGCTTCTGATCCCATCAGGAGCTGCTATATATTTCACTCCTTCTTATGTTTTTCATCCTCTCAGCCTGGATAAAGCAGTCAGTCTGCATTTGTTTGGGTGGTCATGGCCATACCTTTACTATGCTGTGTAAGTGCAAAACCCATTATACTGCTTGCCTGCTGGGCTTGAAGGCCAACCTGGATACTGTGCTGTGAACCAGCCTAGCTGGTGCTTTTCTAGATGGCTACTAGATGGAAAGCTGTGCTTAGGACCCTGCACACGTGGTAGAGTGCACAGTGCAGCTTCCTTTCATCCCAGCCTCCCTTACAGTGTCAACRTAAGGCAGACAGATTGCCTAAAAAAAGGTTACCTAAAAGGACAWCATGACCACCAAGAGCTGGGACTCTGGGGCAGCAGCTCCCAAGAACAGGTGCTGTGTGGATACAGCCAGTATGACGGGGTGGGGAATTTCTTCCCTATAGCAGATCCAGGAACAAGACACTATGTGCAGGTGCCACAAAAATGATGAGGACTACAGAGTTAGCAAATGACACAGCATGTCAATGATTATCCTGTTCTCAGTGGATGATTTCCGAGGGGCCAAAGTAGCAAAGGCTGATGTGTTCAAGCCTCATTCATTCAGTGCAACACAAGAGGCTGAGGAAAGCTGCTGCCTGGGTGGTGGGGAGGTGGCCTGGACAGGCTAGTAGTCCCTGGGAGAGGTGGCATGGCCATCAGCAGATTGCGAAGTGCCCATGTCTTGCTCTTTCTTTCCCCAGGCGCTGTCAGAGTGGAGAAGCTGCAGCCTAACAGGACAGGCCGTGGTGTAGCCAGAGGAAGTGCTGAAGTAGTACAGGCACCTCAAGAGAAAATGCCTATGAAGAGCAAGCAAATAGCATTGGGGACYTTGCTGGGAGAAGGCAGTAAGTCTACTGTGTGCTTCCTGCAGGGAGACTGCAGGTGAGCCACCATTGGTAGCACAAAGAGCTGCAGGTCAACATGAGTAGAGAGTGTTTGATGATGATTTCCTTTGGGCCACTGCCAGAGTGAAGTAGTAATTAGGGGAAACAAGAGCATCTGATCCTAGATACAGATCTGAAATGGTTATCATTATGGCAGCATTTTCAGTTTAAGATTGCCTTATCTCTCACAAATCTAGGTTTATTTGTACTTGACCCTTCCAACCAATTGATTCGCATCCAGGCATACCTGATTCACGGTGTTCAGGAACATAAGTGTCATCCAGTGCTTCTCTCTCATCCTTTACCACATCCGTTCCCCTTCCATTCCCCAGGCTTCCCATTCTGATTTATTTTTCCCTGCCCCTCCTGCTGCTGCTTTGCAGCATTCTGCCTCCCAGGAGCCAGCCTGCCTTCTGCCTTGCTCCTGCATGCTTCCTTCCTTCTCTCCAACAGGTAGCTCAGTTGTTCTTAAAAGCTGAAGAAGTATCAGACTATATTTGGAGTGATGTAGTATGTTTGTGTTCCACTGAGAGAGTGAAACTTGCACTTTCCACTACAGCATAGTGTTGAAAAGTGAATTCCTCTTGATGTGAATGGAATGTAATTTTTGACCTTGCCCTGAAGAGAGTCACTTTCTGCAAGGATGAGCTGAACTATGGACTGAGGCAAGTGGAACCATTTTTTTCATTTTTTTTTAAGCTTCATGTCTGGGTCGTTACCTTTATACAATGGCAGGTTAAGTCCTGGGCAGGTGTGGTATACAGCTATACAGGGATGTGGGCAGAGCTGTGACAGAAGTCAAGAGTGATCAAAGAGTGATCATAATGACTCTTTGTTTAGATATGCCATAGAAGGACAATGTTATGGGTGGAGTTATATGGACCAGGGACAGGATATGAATTTGAACTGGGAGGCAGAAGGCTAAATAAAATAAATGAACCTAGCATAATCCAGTCCTTCACATTACTAATGAAGCGTGACTCAATAATGCTGATCATCATTGCCAAAGACAGACTTAAGCACAGCTTCGCTTCCTACCCTGCAGTGTTTATCATGATGGTCCTCTCCAAAATGGGCTCACTTCTGCAGAGACAGCATACATGACTGAGTGATTAGTGAATGGGCGTGCTGAGGAGAATAGTATCAGCCCAAATTAATCCCTACCCCTCGTACAGGTAACGCACAGTGGTTTATGAATGAACTGTGTTTGAAAGGCAAAGGGCTAAATCTGGAAGATAGAAACAGTACAACAACCTAACACAGATGCAGGAATGACAGTAGAGCTACCTTCACAACGTGTTACCTGTTACAGAAAGTTTTACTAAATAAGATTTTTAAAAGTATATGATATGATATGAAGCGTTCAATATGTTGACAAGTGTGGCAAGGAGAGAGGAAGCAAAATCATGATGAAATCTAGCAGTATGATAGAGTGTTTTGGAAGACAAATCCTCTAGAAGAAAGGAAGTTGTTCAGAAAAGCTTTGTTCTAATTGGAGAAATGAAGATTTGTGGGCTCACCAGAGAGGCTGCAAGAGATCACATCTGAATGTAAGCCAGAGAAAGTATTTGCAGCTCTAAGCAGCAAGGCAAGGAAAAAAACCCAAAATAATCAAGTAGCAAAGATTATCTGAGCCAATCTTGTGTCTTTTTCAGAAGATAGAAATCCGAGCTTAGTGAGGCTAAGGGAAAGGAAAATTGACTACAGCAGGTAAAATATCCGTTACCTTACCCCTTGAATTTTGCAAGACTTTGAAGAGCTAATAGCTGAGGAGGTAACAGTAAATAACAGGAAACTGTGTATGAGAAAAGCTTTCACGAGGAACAGTGGATCTGTTGAGTGGCCAGGGTGGAAAAGAAGGATCCTTGAAGAAAAGGTCTTCTCAAGAAGCTGAATGATTTCAGGATGTTGGTCTTCACTGTTTCAAGACAGAGATGTAATCCCAAGCTACTTTTCTCAAGCAGCAAAAATTGAGGAACTGTTGGGCTTGAGGTAACAAGATAATAGATAGCTCCTCCAGGGCAAAACCCAGCTGGCATCTGAATGCAGTTAGCCTGCCTACAGGAAAGCTTATTGCCTTTTCACAAAAATGTCTCATGAAGTTTCTCATTATTTCCTGAATCTCAAGCAGAGATTTCTTGTCTGATCCTGTGTGATAGTTCTTAAATGTTATGGACAGAGGTGTAAGTAAAACTACACTTACTTAGCAGGTCTTCATATAAAGTCTTCCAAATTTCACACCAGCTGCAGAACTCTGGGAGAGAGCAGGAAATAGGCCTCTTTCCCAGTTCAGAGCTGTTGCCTTGTCATCAGCAGGCAGCATCTCCAGGACTGGAGTTGTGGAAAATCACAGAATGACATTTCAGCTGGAAGAAAAAAAAAAAAAAAAGCACTTTTCAGTTTAAAGTAGTCATTTTCCTTCTTGTGTAGAAGAAAAGGCTTTCAAAAGCACTTGGAACTAACCTACCTTGGCATTCACTGAAGCTGGTGGTAAACACCTCTTGACTTCTGTGGGGCATATCTAGATAGAGCATAGCTGCTTCTGAAAGCATCTGAGGCTCTATTTGTACTAGAAGGGGTTTGATGCCCTGGGCTTGCTGCTCCGCTGGTAGACTGGGTACTGATGACGTAGTTCATCCTACCTAAAGAGTTCCTGACCTGCTGAGTACATAGAAATGTGTGATTTTATTCATACTGCTTAATTTAATTGTTTTTATTCATCACTTTGTCAAAACAAAAATATTACTAGACCAGTAACCTCTTTGCATAATATTATTGAATGGGCAAAAGTTTCTAGTGGAGAGCTAATTTTCTTCCCTTCCCTTCCCTTCCCTTCCCTTCCCTTCCCTTCCCTTCCCTTCCCTTCCCTTCCCTTCCCTTCCCTTCCCTTCCACTGTGTTTGATTAAGCAAAGTTATAAAGGTTTGATTTTTGCTTATGTTTGCTGGGAAATTTGTTTCCTATTTTCATGTTTGTGTGAATAATGGTGCACTTAATAAGTTCTTCCTACATTTTCTTCTATCTTGTTCCAATCACTTTGTATTTCATAATATTATACTCATAAGTTTTATATCTATGTCTGCTTTCAAGAGGTATTTGCTCAGATCAAAACTGCACAACTTTATGTGACCAGAGCAGGTCCACTCCATAAGTGTCTAGTTCTGCTGGTTGCCTTCAACACCTTTTGTATTGAATAGTAGATCTGCAAATACAAAAAGACCTTTCTTACCCTCCAAGCCCCAAGTACGGGTATGCTGAAAGTTCCCAGATGTGTATTGCACCCTGCCTGGGGCCGAGGAAAGCAAGGCTCTGGGAGGAACCGATGGGCAGGGGAGGACAGTAGCTCCCCAGGGTGTCTCTCGGCTGTGACCCCATGCAGGCATGCAATGGAATTGCAAGAAGACTTAGCAATGACAGTGTCGGGACTCACTGCTGGCTCGCTTTCTTTCTCCTGCGGGCAGCTACTCACTCATGTAGCTCCTGTATCCCCAGGGGAGCAGGGAAGCCAACCTGTGATTCAGTGTAGCCATAGTGCATCATGCCACCACCTGTGCAGTACAACCTAGGTAAATGCATGGTACTGGTGGTAGCTGTGTGCACCCCTCTCACCAGGCCAGAACTCTCTTGGCTGCCAGACAAGCTCATTTGCCTGTCTGGCCTGACAGAAAACTAACCATGAATAAAACAAGTAGTAGTGTCCTGCTGAACCAGTTCATCCTGTGGCTGCGCAGTTACTAGGTCTGATATAAAGAAGGGAGACGAGATGGGCAGCCATGACCTGGAGGGGAGCAGAGGCTCCCCTTGGGGTTATCTAGGCACTAGATTGGCCTTGCTGCAATGTCAAGCCACACATGGAGACCAGCTGTATGAATCTGCACTCACAAGCTTGAGTCAAGAGTTTTCAGTGCAGTGATAAGTAGTGGAACGAGAGTTGATTGAAAATTGCATCCATCTTGCATCAAGTTGTAAGGGGGCTTGTTTCTTGCTGGAACAAGCATAAATGTTTTCAAGTATTTCTATGGGAGAGAGATATGCATTGGCAAAGTCAAGTTTTTTTGATTTGCACCTTTTTTCTCCAGATGCAACAGAGAGTCAGTCTTGGATGTCTCTCCTTTGGAAATGTTGTTACATGCCTAAAGCCACTGGGAAATGTTTCAGCTTTGACAAAACAGTGGATGAAGGCAATCTGTCCTCCTCCTCCCCCCACCCAAGAACAAACTCCAAGCAGAATTTGGTCAGAAATATTCTGGCTGATTCCTAGGTGCAGCCAGAAAGTGGCAGAGGAGGAACAAACCCGAAGTGGCTTTAGATCAGCTAGCACAAAAACCGATTCCAGCTCTGGATTTCAAGACTGTGGCCAGATCTGGTAGGTGATATCTGAAGGAAATGTGGGGAAATATAGGGAATTGTTTGACCTGTTTCTAAAACCCATGTGTAATATTCTTCATGTACATGCTTCATAATCCCACAATAAATACCATAATTTTCCCATTTCACAAATTTAAATGCCCACATGCCCACTTTGACACAGCAAAATTGATGCAGGTGCAACTGGGATTCAAACAGCTTGTGGAGTTTTGAAAAGTCATTTTCAGACTGGGGACAGATTGAGGATGTTGCTATTAATCGAAGAACGGATATTTAACATCTTTCTGACAATAAACAATGCAAATAACATTAATTCTGCTGTCATCCCTGTAGTCAGGAAGTGCTGTTGAGATACTTCTGCTTATTGTAAATATTGTCTGCTGTACTGTTTTCTGTTTTCCTGGGTGGGCTATGCAGTAGTTAGCAGTGCAAAATTTCTACCAGCGCTAGGGATCACAACATTGCTGTACGTCTTGCCTTTTTCCAGTCACACTTCTTGTTTATGAAGCCAGCTGAAATGACTGCATGCACAGCCAGGCCCCCTTTCTTATTCTCCCTCCCTGCCTCTGCCTATGTGTTGGAGCAAACTCAGATTGCCAGGAATCTCCAGATATATCTCCTTCCCTGCTGTCCTGTAAAATCAACAAACATCCCCACCTTCCCCATCTCTATTTCCCTTTTCTGAATGCTTAAAGACCTGGGAACTTAGCACTTCTGGTGGGATTTCAAAACCCAGCCCAAATGCAAGTGCCAGATTCTAGCTAAACAGCTGCTGTGTACTGTCAGATCTACACACTACAATGATTTGTATAGCCCATTGCTGAACCAGCTAGAGTCATTTGTTTAAAAAATAAAGAGACAGATAAATTCAACTCTTCGCCTTCTCCTAGCAAGCTGATATCATGTGCCTCTCTTAAAAATGGCTTGCTCCAGAATGCATTAGAGCTAAATTATCATTTATGTTTGTCACAGGGATTGCTAACGTGTAATGAGATTTTAGAGTTAATGTTTTGTACAAAGCACTTAGCAGAGCTAGAATGAAATTGGTCCAGGATTCTGATGTGGTGTTTTAATTAAAGATATTTTCCAATCAGGGCCGAGCAAATGACTTGTCAGAAGATTTTGTACCCATCAGCCAATATACCAGTGCAATCCTGGTCTTGCTTTCTGCTTTTGGGTTCTCTTGAGGAAACTGGAGGAGAAAGCCTCTTTGAAATTCATGTAGAAAAGCCTGCCTTAGTTGGACAACCCTTATAGGAGAAGGAACCTGTATTTGATGCTCAGAAACTTTCACCTGGACATCAATGGTCTGATTCATTGCAGGGTGACACTAGCTTTATGCTGTGATGTTGTTGAACCTGCACCTACAGACTGGTGCTACCCACACAGAAAAACTGAAAGCAATGCCAAGCCAGGTCCTGTGAGCTGAGTCCTGAGCTCTTATCTGCCATACCAGGGTCCTGAGCGCTGACTGTAAACTCCTCTTCTCTCCTGCTCTGCTGTCAGGCACAGAAACCAGGGAGGAGATGGGAAAATGGGTGATGTAGATCCAGAAAGGACATGATTGATTTCCAAAAACTGTACCTTGTCAAAGCAGCATGATGACGACCAGGTTGTCTCTGAGTTAAACAGATTTCAGATGTATGACCCAACACAAAATCCAAATTCATGTTAAAAAGCACAGCTTTTATTAATAGCTAGAAAATAAGGGTTGTTATTACCAAGCCAACTGTTTTCTTAGGTATCTCTGATCCATGCATGGAACTTCAAACAATATTGGGTCTTAAGCTGGGATTTATGCTTAAACAAAAGCACAGAGCTATAACCAAACAGGGAGTCTAGCATTCAAGGCTGGTTCTAGGTACACGCAATGTAAGTCTATGGCAGAAAGATGGCCACAGTCCTACTGTTTACTTTGCCCACACTAGAGCCAAGCCAGGAGTCACTGTCAATGGAGGGCATGGGACATGCAGGGTGGTGGCTCCTGTTGGGAAGAGGCAAGAGCGATGAGTTGCCCTTCTCGGTGCTCATCATGCTTAACCGGCTTCACCCTTCCCCTCCCACCTCTCCAGCCACCAGAGCTGTAATTGAGGTCTGCAGGTGTCTGGCACCTCCACCGCAGCTGCCTACCCAGGTCCACCCACCTCCCCAGGCAAGAAACTGCACCTGCCCACACCCCCAGGCATCCCCGCTGGAGGCTGAGGTGCTCTGTGTCAGTGCCGAGGCAGCGAAATAGCACTGCTAGAAACCCGGCTGGCATGGGTGTGTTGCTGTGACATGGTAACATCATTAACTTAGATAATAAGACTGAGGCATAGCAAACCACCCCAGCTTTGTATAGCCCAATGTTTGTTTTCACATATGTTTCTGAGATAAACCCTTTTAGGACTGAATATTTGTGAACCTTTCTGTAGTGTGGGCTGCATCCCGCTTGGTATGAAATAGAAACAAATCCGTCTTTATGTACTCATTATTTCAATTACATGTTTGTTTTTAAGAAGAGCAAAGAGCTTTCATTTTGTAGGCAATCTTGGTATTACAATACTGAGAGTATGTGTGTGTGTATGAGTTTTTTCTTGTATTTTTCTTTTGCAGGTTTGCTCATCTACATGTTCCATGACTGTTTAGAAACAGATGAGCAGTAAGTAGGGATTTTAATCCCAAAGAATAAATTGCAACAAAATCTGTTCATTTGGTGAACTCTCTAGCTTGATATGGAAATTCACTTGAATGTGCAAAAGGATGTTACAGACTAGAATGTGAGAGAGGTGAAGAGAGCTGCACAGAAAGGTGCTTCACTAGAGAGGTGAAGGTGAATTGCACAGAAATAAATGTCGTATTTACAGCTCTACTGTCTGCTGGATGCATGAATATTTTGGATATTGTAACATTTTCTTTGCTTTTATCCATAAACTTTGTCTGGCATCACAGGATTTCATGAAATTACAAGCACAGAAGGAGGCCAAGCTGCCTGTTCAGGCCAGCCTCTCAATGAAATAGCATCCTACCCTATAAAACATAATACACACCACAATTTCATTATACATCTCTTGTGCAGCTGCATGGGTGCTTTATCCGTGAGAACACTGACACACCACTTAATGAGTATTGTTGACCTTTTCAAAGACAGTGAGGTACAAACATGCATGGAGCAGCTTTTGCTGCCAACCCCAAACAGTCCAAAATTGTGAGTCAGATCTCCTCATCTCCTGAATTATAAGACTAGTTGAAAAATGCTCATGAAAAAGCCAAACAAATGTGATGTTCTTCTTCTCTGCCTTGCATTTCATTGGTTTTGTTTTTTGAGTCTTCAGAGATCACTTGGGGTAAATTTTTAAGTCTTTTGTCCTCTGTAATCACAAGCAATAGAAAATTATGCTGATGTTCCCATCCATTCAATTACGTGACTCCAGAAATTGGGGAATTATGGTGAATTCTAAGACAGGCATCTTCTTAGCCCTTCTTTCTTCTGACACAGGTCTCTGCTAACACAGGCCTGTTTCCCTTGCTAGAATTTAGACTTCTATACATTAAATTCTGTGTGAGGGTCAGCTGGGCAGGGAGTGTTGTGAGATAGTGAACTGTGTTCTTGTCCATAGGGATGGTGCTAAAGCTTGTGATTTCCCTGCATGCTGCTATCAGGATCTTGAATAAGTTGATATGTTTCAGACCGTGGGGACCATGGACTAGAAAAGAAGAGCAGATATGGGTTGGTGGAGAGCCAGGACAGCGAGCCACGGAGGGATTGCCCATCCTCACTATGATTAGTACCCGGGAGGAAAGAGAGTACATACATGGCAGGAATTGGAAACACCCCTTCTGAGGGAGTGTTTGCGGGATCTGTTTGGTAGGGCACCCAGGGGGAACTAGTGATGAACACACCAAGCATCTGCACCTCCTGCAGTCTGAAGGCCACATTTTGCACGTGGCAGTGGCACAGTCAAGTGCCTGCAGTGCTAAGCGATGGAGGCAGGGGCCTGGGCACGGCTCCCTGAAGAGTGGATCTGTGTTGCTAGTGCTGTTGTCACTGCGGCTCTGGGTACAAACATTACCAAAATAGCTTCAAGCCTCCTGCAGCAGCCCCAGCACTCGGGTGAATGGAGATGTATGCTTCTCCACTGGGCCTGGTGTTCGTCAGAGGAACGATTTCATGCCAACAAAATTCTTCTTGCTGTTATGCTCACGCTTTCATCCAGCCTCTGTTACTGAAGGGTCAGTCCTCCTCCTTCCTCTGCTACCTGCTCCTGGGAGATCCGTCTCTGCCAACACACACTGGAAACCGCTGTTAGCGCTAATGAAAGCAAGCCAAAGGCAGCAAAAGGAAGAAAACTCTTAAAGCAACCAGTCGCTGGTAAGTCACATCCTGCACTCAGGAGCCAGGCAGCAGCGCTCTGAGCACAACCTGCCCAGCCACGCCGAGCCTTGTCGTAATGATTTTTGTGGTGTCAGAGGAAGAAAGGTTGAGAGAGAGATAACAGGGAGAGGATGTTGTGTGCAGGGACCATATTTACCTGACAGAGGAAAGGCTGTAGGTGAGGCTGGACTCGGTGTGTGTGTGTGAACTTTGTGGGCTGAGACACTGGAGGGGGGGAGTTTTGGAGCGTCTCTGTTTCTGTGTGGGTCCTGAGGTGGCCAAGTAGGTTGGTGCAATCTTCTCTTGTCATTTGCCAGGGAAAGAGCAGTCTCTGCCCTGGCTCATAGTCTGGGGAATAAGCTAAAGCAGCTCTTGCTGCCGATGCGCGACCTCTCATGAGCCGTATGTTCCTTGTGGATTTGCATTGTAAAAACAAAGCAAAAGGCCTGCAGCTTTAATAGTGCAGGACTAGTGAATCCCTCCTCCTCCCACCTAGCCTTCTGCAGTGTTTTGGATCTACAGAGAGCAGAGAGGAGAGCATTGCTATTTTCCTCTTCTCCTCTGCTTTTATACGCTTTGGGCCTGTAGAAATACACAAACCATGAGTGGGTGAGTTGGAGCACTCTGAGGGGGCAGTGGCATGTGTGATCCTGCTAGGACACCAGCTAATAATGAATGACCTTAGAAAAATGTGGAGCCTGCTGCCTGGAATGCTGCCTAGTAATACGGTGGTCACTTACTAGTTTATGCTTTACAGTTAAAGTCACAACCTCCAAAACAAAGTGCTTTGCACAAAAAAAGCTTTAGGAGTGCTTGTCTGGGCCAACATACTCTAGAAGAGCTACTTAAAGTGAAGGTTTTAGGCCATTTATTTAGAACTGAAATATAGACTGAATTTTCAGCAGGAACCTGCTAGGTGTTCAGTACTGCTTAAAATTAGGTTGTCTTTCAGCTGCTGGGTAGCAAGTACCATTCACGCTGCTGGGTCTCTTCAGGACCCATTTGGGCAAGCAGGTTAAACCTCATGCCCTCTTCTGCACCCCTGCATCTCATGGCTCTTTGTTCCCAAGGGCTCACATCTGCATTTTGACCTCTGTTTCAAAGTCTTGATTTGCTGCTCACTCCCATAAGATGATGATCTCATGCCTCTACGTTGGCTCTTTTGTTCCAGAAAATGTTGGTAGCCTTCAGTTTGAGGTGTGTATCCTTTTGCACAGAGCGCCAGGGCTTTTGGACTCTCCAGTTGTCTGGCCTTGAATCCTTCTACATGTCAGGGCTCTGGAAATTTTTTGGAAGCTGCAGCAATCAACTCCTCAGTGCCTCACTGCTTTATCACATTTGGCTGTGCCCTTTGGCAGCCTTCACTTCGTGCTTTGACACCAGAGTTTTGATACTAAATGTGTTGTTTCCTGGGAGCATCAGTTTGATTCTTCTCTCACTGATATAAAACCTCTTATTCAATAACAATGTGCTTTTTCCAAGTCTCTGTAGCAGGAGTCCTCATGTTCCAGCCACAGATTCATGGGCAGAAGATGCCAGTGGGATGCCCTGGTTGCAGCAGCTGCTCATACCAGTGCCTCTGTTCATGAAAGTACAGGCGGAAAATTTTGGGTTTTTTCCCCCCCATTGGTCACTGTCCAAAAGCATCTGAGTCTCCAACAGATCCAGGAGGGAACAAGGTTGCCATTCCCATGGCTTTGGTACCTTCTATCTACTTAACTTCTTAAGAAGTAGCAGTGTTGTGCTTCAGATTCAGAATTATAGTTTTGTTGACCCCCTTATTATAGGCTTTTTTTGGCATGGGGGCTGGTTGCACAGACTTGCAGCTGATTAGTTTGGCCCTGGTGTAGGAACACACAGGTTTCTCCAAGCCTAGGGGTCCCATTCATCCTTTAACTGTGCTTTTCTTTTTTTTTTTTTTTTTTCCCTGTTGCTAGTGCAGGTGTCTTGAGCATTTTGTGCCATTCTTCTGTTTTAGGCAGATAAAGACATCTGTAACTGTCAATATCTAACAGCCCAGTCCCTTTGCCATTTTTCTTTGTTGTTTTACACAGACTTTTACAAGTGGCTCCCTCTCAAATTTCCGGTGAGATGAATAATGTCAGGAGAGCCTGTAAATCTGTTTCCCTCCGAAGGGAAAGGAAGACTCAATAGGCATGGGAAYGCTGCTTGAGAGGCTGAGAACATGATTGCAATTAGGCTGAAACAATTATGGTAACATCCCCCGATTCTTCCTCTCCTCCCCTGAAAAGGCACTCTGTTCACTGCACAGCTTTTCCCAAGCTTGACTTCCTTTGACACTCCAATCTTTCCCAAAGCATTAAATCTGTAATGGTGGGATGCCCTTGGTTTGAGGGGCCCTGTTAGTTCCCTGGCACCCCATTAGCTTTGATTCTCATTGCTTTATTTAGTCTTCTTCCCAGAGAAGGTTTTTTCCCCCCTTTTCCATGTTAATCTGTGCTAAAACAAGGGAGCTGATGGCCGGGAGCAGCACTGCAGCAATTTAAGGTGCTGACCACTCTGGCGGCCCCTCCAGTGGCGACGGGTCATGGGGATGGATATCACCTCCAGTCAAGACCCGCGGCCCTCCAAGGCTGGGTGCGCCTGCACTGCAGCAGCAGCACTTCACAGCTTGGAAAAAACTGGCATCTCCTGAGGGGATTTGGGTACGCGGGCTGTGACCACCCCTACCCAGCGCCTTTGCTGGGGCTGCAGTGGTGTCTGTGGGAGCAAGAGGCAGAAGGGCACATCATCATCAGCTGCCTCTTCTGGTTCAATCTACTCCTGCATATGACTTAACCTTTTATTTGTGGATACCTACCACTGTAAATTGCTCCCAAAACAAGGCCCTGCACTGGATATTGCACTGAAAGGTCACTGGGACAGGAATGTCGCAACTCATTACATAAATACATACCCTGGCAGAGAACATAGTTGCTTTTTTTCCAGGGCCCTCCGTTTGCACCTGTGCTTAATTAAGTCTGCAGGCAGAGCTGCAGAACAGAAGGAAGTATCTGAACAGCTAGAGTATGCTCTCTGAAAGCTGCTTAAATTGCTGTTTTGATCTCTATCATTCCTCAGAAACCTTCTCTTTGTTTAATGGGAGTTAAGCTTTTGTTAAGTAAATCCAGTGGGTGCCTTGCAATTCCTTGCTACGTGTTCATAACTAACTTTCTTTTTTCCCTTTCTGTGATACGCTCTGTGCCGAGAACTAATATGCAGAATGCCACAATGGGCTGTAACGAAATCTCCTGGTCCCACTCTCCTCCTCCTGCCCACTGTGCTTGCACTGGCATGGGCTGTTGTTACAGGAGGGATGKTTTTTCTTTTGTGCAAAGCTCCTTCTTTTCAAAACCCATAAACTCACAACTGCTCMCATTGTGGAGCTTCAGATTGGCTGTGTGGCTAGGAGTGTTTTATTATGAGAAATGATCTGCCGGCTGCTGCAGACTCACAGCAACATAAACGTGTTGTCTGCAGAAACAACAGAGAAGCGATGGGAGGCAGGGAGAGATTAGCTGTGAGTGGGAGGGTGAAGATATGGGGAGTGGAGGTCAGAGGAAGCGTAGGTTTGGAAACAAGATCAGAATGTAATGCTCTTTCTCGGTGATTTTTTTAAGTAAAAAGGCAGAAAAAACTGGCAGGTTTTAACATGGGCAAGTGTCCAGAAACTACTTCCAATGCTAGTAACTTATCTGTATCAGCTCTGCCACCCACTTCTCATCATCACTGCTCATCAGGGCATGAAGACAGCGCTGCAGTGGTTGCTTGTTTCTCAGCCATCAGATCAGGATTAGAAGCTGCTATTTTTTGAGACTTAGAATAAATTGGAGAAAAATCAGTGGGTCCCTGTCTGGCTGCTGACCAAATCAAAGCCTCACTTCAGTGTGGGAAGCTTCAGAATGGGTTTTAAGTACAGAATATTTGTCACTGACTTTGCAGGCTTCATTGCTCTTACCCCTGATCTTCCCCACTTGCTCATGCTGTGCATGCAGAGGCAGGGAGATGATAATGGACTTGCAGTTGTACTTGCTGTTCCCGTAACAAACGGCAGGATCCTCACATAAATTGTTTGAACATGTAACACTGCTCTTATTTCTTAACGATAAGGACTTAAGAACTGCCCTTTTCCAAAATGAAAGAATGAACCTAATGTTATCTCTTTGTTTTAAAAAAATGAGCCCTGCAACTACAACAACAAAAAGCCATTATGTTGATCCTTAAAGGTCTCGGAAGCTTTTATGGGAGAGATTTTCCACTCACCAAGGCTGGTTTCATTCCCATTTTCTTATCAGCCCGTGTGGCTCAAGTTTTCTAGGGCAGCTTGTGCTCCTACACGAAGCAGGATTGGGAGTGACCAAGGAGGCCCTGGAGGACATGTCAGAGGTTAGACCTGGAGGGAGAAGTAACTCCTCTGGATACACTGGCTAAAATCAAGTGCTCTAGATCTTGCTCTGGTCCCAAGTGCAACAGTCATCAATTATATATCTGTACTCAGTGTTTACACAGGTTTCTTGTTTATCATGAAATATTTACTTCTAGGCTCTGCATCTGCTGTTAAGACCAACAGTAGTGTCTGTTGTTTATACCAAGGAAATAAAATTTTAACGTAACCTTTTGGTGCCATGGCACAGATCTATTAGGTGGCTGGTGCTGGGCTCACTGCAAGCCATGGTGAGCAGCCTGCTGACTCTCGCTTGGACCAGTGAACGCAGTATGGATACATTTAAACTTGAAAATTTCCAAGTCAAATKAAACCTCTCTCTTCTTTATCCAGTGTTTAATAGATTTATGTTTCTGAGGGCAGTGGGGAGAAATTTAAAAAATCAGCAGCATACACAGACATACGCACACATACAGAGAGGTTTGCACTGATGAGTCTGAGGTAAAAAATGTGATCATGCAAAGTTGCTTTTCTACCGTCATAGGGCAGAACTCAAATCCTTAGAGCTAGTTTCATGATCTCAGGAACAGACGGCCTAGAAACTTAATCCATTTGATTTCTACATAGCTCTCTGGTTTTAAACATGCACATGTAGGTTAATGCATGCACCCATTAACTCTCCTACTGTCAACTGCTGTTAGTGTATCTGCTTAACTCCCTGCTGGGCAGGAGATGAATGGGTTCCTCCAGATGCCCTCTTGATACCTTTTGTTTTTTAGTTTAGCCCCAGGGGACACACAAACTCTAGATCCTGGATGGCTCTCCCCAAGCTGTGTGTGGTTGTGCAACTCAGTCTGTAGGCATGCTCTCTCACCTTAGATTGCCAKTTTAGCAACACCCCATGCACTTCTTAGGTATATTAAGTAGAAATAATATCTTTCCCAAAGAAAATAAGCATGATTGCTCCCCATGTTGTAGGTGGGGAAAATGAGCCGCTGAGGACTTCAATGGGCTGAGTCCTGTAGCAAGCCAGTTGCAGAGATGTGAGYTGGCTCCCCAGGTATAACAGCTGCCAGCCAGCCCTGTGCTCAGTCCACTGGACCCCTGCTGAAATCTGGAGGGGGCCTGGGAGGGTACTAGGAGCAGGGTGGGGAGGCAAAGGAAGAAGGAAGAGGGAGATTCATGAAGGAGAAGAATGCTGCAGGCAAAGGCAAAGTCTTAATCTGTCTCTGGAGGCCTTATGACCTCTAAGTGAATGGCTATTAGTAAGTGCAATGTCCTCTAATGCCTTCTTCATCAGTTTCCTGGTGTGGTTGTACTTTAGTGATGTGTATCCCAGTGATAGCACAAGACCGTAGAGAGAAGTTCAGCATTAGTATGCTTTTTATAATAGAAAGCAGGAGGATTTTACTTAGCTATTTGGGTGGATAAAAGTGGGAACATTATGTAGTGGCCAGTCAGGAATTAATATTAATCTATTATTTACTCTCTTCTTTGGATGTATCACAAAATCTGTCTATGCAAGGAGAAAYAAGGGGAGGAAGGGAGAAAGAGATATGGCTATAGCCAGTGTAGACAGGAGGCATGGCTGAGTGATGAAGAGTGAAAGATGCTGAACATGCTCAGGCCACACACGAAGGGCTGCCCTTGCTGACTCTCTTTAACCATGGAGAAAGACAGACCTTGGAAAATGCTCAGCTGGAAGGGAGCATGATCTTCCTCTCTCATGTGCATGTGCTAGTATCGTTAAACTATAGGGCTGGTGACTTCTTCCAGAAGAAATCTCTTGTTCGCAAGGCAGAAAAGTGGATACCCAAGTTGCATGGGGTGCCATGTTCCTACTGCTGAGCCAAATTGTCACACAGGAGGCAGGAGTAGGTGTGCAAAATCTCACAGCCACCTGAAATGAGCTGCTGGAGCACATCTGCCCCCTGTTTTCAGGAAACCAACATGTCTCTGAGGTATCTCCCACAGGTGGAAACAGGCTCTCATGGGCTGAAAGTGCTTCTAAAATGTAAGCGGCTTCTACTGTGCTGTGGTGTTGCTGCTCTGTATGATTAATTTCTGAGCTCTTATTGGCAAATATCCTAAATGAAAATGAATAGGCCACTGGCTGAAACAAGCTCAGAGTTGCTTGGTACAGCTAAGGGTGTTTTGGTGCTGGATGGTGGGAAGGAAGGGAGAGAGATGTTATGTCCTGAACACAGACCTGATTCATGCTGTCTTTACTGTCACAGTGGGCAGAAAGGAGGGACGCACTGGCCGTGAGCACTGCTGTGACACCTTCAGAGTCTCAGAAGCAGGGCCCCCTCCAGCATAACCAGAGCTGCTGTGGCCCCAGCCCTTCTGCAGTCCAGGAGTCTGTCTGGGAGGTGAGGAGCTGCTGGGGCCTGTGGACATCCACCGGTACGGGGAGGAGCAGAAAAGGTGCCTTCTCTGTGCATTCAGGTTGGATCAAAATTCTTCCCAAGCAGCCACAGCGAGGTGGAGGATCTGGCTTCACTTGCCTGGTGCTGGGGTGGTGCTCGGCTGCTGCTCCTTTTTTGCTAGCACACAAAGGCTTTGCTGTGTCTCCAGGCTGGCCAGTTTTTACGTGAGGACTAGCGAGAAGAGGAAGTGCATCAGGTCTGCCTGAGTTGGTCTTTCTCACTTGTGCTGACTCTCAGCTTCCTGGTTGGGACATCTAGCAAGGAGCCTGCTGCCATTTAGGGGAGAGGTAGTCATCCTCGCGCTTCCTGCATTGCCCTGGTGTTTGCAGAACTGCCTCCTCTCCAGTCTGAGGAAGATGAAGGATGGCCAAGTATGCCTGGGCTGAGCTATGACATCCACACCTCGGGGCTATGTTCCCAGGAGAGTTGCTCTGTGCAGTCCTATTTAGGCACTTTCCATCACAGTCACTGCTGTGGATTGCACGTGTCTTCCAGCAGAGCATTTAAGCAACATGACAAACTACTGTCACGTGCTTTTGTTCTTTCCTTTTCTCCACAAAAGGAGAAATCTGGGCAGAAGAGTACCTGGGGTTCTTGTCCCACAGAAACACACATGCAGACAGGTGTACTTGTACCCTTGATGACACACACTTAAAAGAGGTAATATCAGAACTGTCCCCATTGTGCCACGCACTCCAAGGAAGCTCCATCCCCGTCCCATTTCTGTGAAGATTTTTCTGTTCCTCGTGTGTTCTGCAGCCTGGGAGCACAGACACAGGGGCCAAGAGGACACCTGGCAGGGGCCAGCTTTTATTTTGTTTGCATGGTGGGTTTTGCTGAATTCTGAGGGCAGGAATGCTCTCCACTTGTTCATATCCACCAGCACAGCTGCACCTTTCTGTCCCAGCCCCAGCTGCCCCAGCTTAGCTTTGCCTCCAAACACATTCCTGTGCTGGGTGCAGTGCCTCTGCTTGCTCTGATGGAGATTTGCTGTAGCTACCTCTGTCTGTGTGACATCTGCTTCCCTCTGCCTTTTTAATCCTCTGCATTTTCCATAACCTAAAATAAACCAGTAGCAAATCTGGGATGCACTTCTCCAGCCAAGGGGACACATCCTTACTGGGGCATTTTACATTTACTGTGGATTATACAATTCTGCAGCAGTTCCTTTGTTTTCTGGGTGGTTTTTTTGGGGGTTACACAGAAGACTTGTGAGAAATGTATTCTTGTGTCAATAACATTCAAAGGGGAAAAGAAAAAAAAAAGAAAACCTGCCAGAAAGAGCTTTAAAAGTCTGACATATTATCATTCAGAGGAGGATTTTTCAATAGAATTATGCTGGAATTTTTCCAATAAATAAATTTTGCAGACTTTTAAGGGAGAGCTTTTAGATTAATGGAAATATTACTTGAATTAAAATTCATCCCATTAAGCCATCAATTCCATTGTCATTGCAACGTCATGTGCTTAATGTTAATGACATGCACAAATAAAAAGGAAAAAACACAAGGAAGCTATTTGTTTTATTGTGCCAAAAGCTGACTCTAGTCTGCTCTGGAAAGTCAAATACAAGCCAGAGTGGGCCCAAGGTGAGATCAACAGAGACGTTGTTAAAATGCACTTGGGGAAGGTATATGGCACAACATGGAAATCTGAAAAACATATTTGAGCTTGTATTTCCAATGAACTGATTTTTTTGACTCTCAGTGGCATCAGGAGGAGGCCTTCTGAAAAGAAACTTCAGCTCTGCCACTTTGTTTTCAGAGCCTCGCAATGAGATGAGTGGATCCCTGACCCCAGCTCTGACATGTCCCAGCTTGCTGTCACACCCAGGAAATGCGACGTGGAGGAGAGCTGCCAAATTCAAACCACGTCTCAAACTCTCTGCTCGCACTTCCATGATAAGCTCTCGCAAGACCAGATCTCATGCCACTTGTGTCAGGACCTTCTGCCTCCAGTCAGGCTGGAAGAAGCTGAAGAGCAGCCCTCTGCATGTTTTGGAGCTGCCACTTCCCGTCCTGGCAAGGGAACCCAAGCAGAGGTGTGAGTGAGTAAGCGAGGGTGAAAAACTAATTGGCTTCTTCCCTTTTGTATGATACATGCTGGGCTGGCAGGGGGGAAGGCGGGCGCAGAAGTTGCTGCTCTTTTCTGTGCTTCACTTATCATCAGGCCGCAGGACTGTTACTTGGGATGGACATGAGTTCAACTGATGTCCCCCTGTAGTGGTTCTCCTCTTGAGCCATCCACTGTGGCACAGGCTGGTATCCTCCAGGAGTCACCCTTAGCTGTGGGGTCTGTTGCTCTCGCCCTGGGAGAGATGGGGCGCAGGAACACCCCAGGGAGGAGGTGGGTCTCCAGCAGATGTGAATGACTGTCACCCTTGGGTTGGGAAGCAAAGCAGGGGGGAGTAAGAAAGGATTAACATAGCCCGTGCAAGCTGCCAGATCACAAAACTGCCACTGGTGCTGCATTGTCCCCTATCCCTAAGATTTTGCTCAGACTTCTCACAGCAACTTTTGTGTTGTAGTATGTTGAGGTGCCTGGTGGCTCTTTCCCATTTCACTTTGGAGAGCTTGGCTATCCTAGCATACAAGACCACAGCGCTCCAGGAATTTACTCTGAATCCTTGTTGGAAAGCAGGTGGGCTGACAACCAGGGGATAGAGGCATTCCAGCTCCAGCATTTAAAGCACCACTTATAAACAAAAAACCCCACCAAGTTCAAGTCTGAGGATTTTGTGTGGGCGTGAAAAAGAGTTCAGGGCAGCATCTAAATGTGGCTAACTGCAGTGAAGATATCTACTTGGTGACTTGGTTCAGGTTTCAATTCATAGACTGAAGCAGGTTATTCAACAAAATAAGCAAGCATAGAGAGTAAAGACAAGGAATCATTGCCCATTGATATCTTCCATATCTATGTCAACACTCACTGTCCGGGTAGCTCAGGTAACAGTAAACTAGGTGACCACTACCTCCCACCTTTCCTAAGACAAGCCTGCTGTTGTTATTGTGGACACACAAGCTGCACTGCAGGGAATGCTGCACCCTGGGGGAAGGAACAAGCAGGTTTTGCTGGCCCACGGGGGCAGGTTCTCCTTGCTCCATGTGAGCTTTCCTGGAAGTGAAAGGGCCTTGGAGTGGGAAGGTTCTGCATGGCTTGGTCTTAGCTACCACCAAACCAGGAAAGAAGGTTTGACCTAAAGCTTGTTCTGTCTTTGTTGACCTCTTGGTCCGTACAGCAACAACTTGTTGGAAAAAGCACAAGGTCAGATGTCATGCCCCTGTGGGGCTTGGGGAATGCTTTTTAGCAAATTAAGAAATGACTCCRTTCAAAGCCTGAGGTGGCTTGAAATGAACAGAGAATTCAAGTAGGTCACTAACACACCCCTGGATTTCTCATGCTATCTTCTCAGGCTTTGCTATGCAAAATGAACAGCTCTTTTCTTGCTCAGACTAAGAATACCTTCCAGGCCAAGTTCCAAGGTCAAGACATGCATCTGGCCTTCTCCATCTATATGAATTAACAGTCTTCAGCAGAAATTTGAAACAGTGCAAATGTAGAGCATGTTCTGAGAACAACTTCAGAAGCACTGAACATATCGTTACTGTAATTAGGCATGGTTCCCAGCCATTTCATTGCAATTGCTATTTAGGCTTAGTTACCAGAGTGGCTTCTCATTATTTCTTTTGTTTCCAGGTTGCTGCTTTGCCATAGAAAAATTATTTATTTTTCACCAGTAGCACCAGATGGTCAATAAAAGAAAAGTTCACAGTTAATCTGACTGCTGCATGTTGTCACAGCTACTTCTTCATTGCTTGATTTATCAGCCTCCTGAGGTAGGGATGGGCTTTCATTCAGGGACACTGGAGATCATGTCCAGTGGTCTTTGTTCCTCATTTGCCTTTAGCTAAAGTCTAAAGGCCTTTCTCCACATTCCTGTTAAACTGTTCCTGCACCCATTTTTTCCTCCTGCTTCCTCTCATGTTCTCGGTCTTGATTCAGACTGATCTTGAGCCAGCAGACCTTTTCACACCTGTTGCAACCCAGGGAGAATTCACTCCCAAGGAAAGAATGGGCAGTTTGTACATTCCCATGATCACCAAGGGCTTCCTGTAAAGGAAAATAGTTCAAGGTTTCCGAGGCTCCCTTCTCCCACAACAAAATTAGCCCACGGGCAGATGTACAATCAGCACATCTCTATTTATCTTGGCCATGAGCCCTCCACAGCCAGTATTGTCTTCTTTGGGAAAGCAGTGAATTGCTTTGCATTACCCTCCACTTTTCTGCACTTGTATTATCTGCTTTTAAGGACCCTGTATGCTTAGGTTAGTCCAGGAGTGAATATAGTCCTTTCCTTTTTAGCACAGTATTTTCTCCTTGTTGTCCCGCTTTTTTGGCTACCATCATAGTTTGCCACATTTGTAGCTGAAGGCCTGTGTTGGTACGTATAGACTGTTTCTCATTTGGGAAATGGGCATGATGATTCTTTCATGCCTCATAGGGACTTTCTGAAGGAAAACACTGTTAATTATCTCGACCTCTGATCTCTGTTTAGCATGTGTGAATACTGCATGTAAACCTGATAGATTTATGTAGCAAAACACTGTATGAGACTGAGACAGCACTTCTTTGGCTGGGCTAGCTGTGTGACAAGGATGTCATTGCTAAGCCACTCTCCATCATCTTTAAAGGTCATGGAGGACAGGAGAGGTGCCTGAGGACTGGAAGAAAGCCAATGTCACCCCAGTCTTCAAAAAGGGCAAGAAGGAGGACCCAGGGAACTACAGGCCAGGCAGCCTCACCTCCATCCCTGGAAAGGTGATGGAGCAGCTCATCCTGGAGGCCATCTCCAAGCATGTGGAGGACAAGAAGGTGATCAGGAGTAGTCAGCATGGCTTCACCAAGGGGAAATCATGCCTAACCAATCTGATAGCCTTCTCTGATGGAATGACTGGCTGGGTAGATGAGGGGAGAGCAGTGGATGTTGTCTACCTTGACTTCAGCAAGGCTTTTGACACTGTCTCCCATAACATCCTCATAGGGAAGCTCAAGAAGTGTGGGCTGGATGAGTGGACAGGGAGGTGGATTGAGAACTGGCTGAATGGCAGAGCTCAGAGAGTTGTGATCAGCGGCRCAGAGTCTAGTTGGAGGCCTGTAGCTAGCGGTGTCCCCCAGGGGTCAGSACTGGGTCCAGTCTTGTTCAACTTCTTCATCAATGACCTGGATGAAGRSACAGAGTGCACCCTCAGCAAGTTTGCTGACGATACAAAACTGGGAGGAGTGGYGGATACMCCAGAGGGCTGTGCTGCCATTCRGAGAGACCTGGACAGGCTGGAGAGGTGGGCGGAGAGGAACCTCATGAAGTTCAACAAAGGCAAGTGCAGGGTCCTGCACCTRGGGAGGAATAACCCCAKKCACCAGTACAGGYTGGGGGTTGACCTGCTGGAAAGCAGCTCTGCKGAGAAGGACYTGGGRGTSCTGGTGGACACCAAGTTAAGCATGAGGCAGCAATGTGCCCTTGTGGCCAAGAAGGCCAATGGTATCCTGGGGTGCATCAGRAAGAGTGTTGCCAGCAGGTCGAGGGAGGTGATTCTCCCCCTCTACTCAGCCCTGGTGAGGCCACATCTGGAGTACTGCATCCAGTTCTGGGCTCCCCAGTACAAGAGGGATGTGGCACTACTGGACAGAGTCCAGCGAAGGGCTACAAAGATGATTAGGGGACTGGAGCATCTCTCTTATGAGGAAAGGCTGAGAGAGCTGGGCCTGTTTAGCYTGGAGAAGAGAAGGCTGAGAGGAGATCTTATCAAYGTGTACAAGTATCTGAAGGGAGGGTGTCGAGAGATGGGACCAGACTCTTTTCAGTGGTGCCCAGCGACAGGACGCGAGGCAACGGGCACAAACTGAAACACCGGAAGTTCCATCTGAACATGAGGAAAAACTTTTTCACTGTGAGGGTGACAGAGCACTGGACCAGGTTGCYCAGAGAGGTTGTGGAGTCTCCTTCTCTGGAGATATTCAAAACCCACCTGGATGCAATCCTGTGCAATATGCTCTAGGTGACCCTGCTTGAGCAGGGGGTTTGGACTAGATGATCTCCAGAGGTCCCTTCCAACCTCAGCAGTTCTGTGATTCTGTGATTCTGTGATTAGCAAATGCTTGGTGGTCACTTTGACCTGAGTGCAGGAACAGAACTCGCATTTTCCTGCTCCAGTAGTAGAAGCCCTCATCACCTGGGCACAGGAAAATCTCCACTGGGGGTCAGCGGTGCGAGGTCCATGCAGGAGACAAGTTCGGACTCCATCCAGCGGTACATCTATGTCGTAGTCAATTGTAATCATTGTTAATCCAGTGAGAGTAATAAGTAGGTATGGACTACTGCATAGATTTATTGGTTTGAGGGGATACAATTGGCAGACACAAAGCAAAGGACGATATTTACCTGAAATTAATGTTGACATTTATTGAAACGTAGAGTGTATGTTCACATCTATTTTGAATGTTTTCATGAGAGCTACCTGGGAAGCCTCCATAAGGGGTATGTTTTCTAAAGGGTAATAAGTTTTTCTCTTAAACTAATATTCTAAAGGGATAGAATTAAAGGTTCATTTAAAAGCTATTTCTTTTTCCTGGAAGGTGAATTATAGTTTTCACTTACACTGCTGCAGTCCATCATAATGTGTTTGTGTTTATTTGCATATGTAATTTGCTTAGCTGGCATTACTTCAAACTTGGTATTACTCATTTTTGATGAGTTAAGAACAATTTAGGTCCTGATCCTTAACATTAATCTCATAAATTAATCCCATTGGATAAAATCTTGCTCCCACTGATGTCGACAGCAAAATTGCCACTGATGTCATTGGAGGCAGGATTTCACATGCTATAAACATACATCTAAGCATTTGCAGATCCCACATCTTACTGACCCACAGTCTTCTGGGGGCTCTCCTTGTTTTCAGCCAGCAATTCCTGTCCTCCAACAGTGCTGTGAAGACCTTAGGAGACAGAGTCTGCTTAAAAATTGAAGTTTGGTTGCAAAAATACTGAGCTGCTTTTCACCTTCCAAGAGTTGAACAGGTTAAAGGAGTGAAAGCTAGGCTGTCCACACTGTTTGCACGTGGTGGTTACTCAGGGTCAGTGTTTCCGCTGTGCAGTCAGGCAGGGATTGCTTTTTGTTTGTATAGGTCTATCTCACAGCAACAGAGAGAAAGACATTATAAACATGGGAAAATCTGATATGGAAGAGCTGGCAAGGGAAACTGTTCATTTTTTTAGGACTAATATATATGCATGTATATATCTAATGAATGATATATCACATCTCCCCAAAAAACAGTATTAAAAACATATCAGGATTGTGAAGTGAAACAGTGGGCTATGGATGGATGGTGTTCCCTGACTGAATAAACATCCTTTGTGGTTGGCTTGGGTTTATTTTATCTCTTTATTTTTCACTCTGACTCTTCAGTGGGGGGTTTCAGGTTTCCCAGGCTCTGCACAGGATCAGTCATTTTCTCCCTGTGTTCTTTGTGGTATTCTCAGCAGAGCATCTTCATCCTGTGCATATTCACAGCTGGCTGGGTGCACTCCTATTCTTTCTGTTTCCTGAAAAACTTAGCTGTAGAGACTACAACCAAAAAAGAGGGTCAGCTAACAAGACAGGTCCCCATATGGGAACTCAAGGACCTTGTTTTTCTTGAAACTGCTTGGCGTTTCATGATGTTAACCTTTTCCACCTGATAAATGAGTCAGATACAGGAGGTCATAGTTAGTTTTTGCTGAAAGGAGAAAATGCTTATTTTTTGGATGCAGAATGGGCTTATTTACAACACATACAAATCCTGACCACAGCCGGAAGCAAACAGCGAGTAACAGTGTCTTTGCAACCAGCTTTCAGCTAGCACTAACACAAAATGGCTTTCTTTGTTTGTCCCGGGAATATTTCCCAGTTTTGTTTCTCTTTTTTTGCTCTCTGCTTCCCTAGACTATCACCATTCTGCTGCAGACACAAAACAATAACCTAATAAGCTCTGCACCTTTCCACCTCCATTTACTTAGGTGTGACACATGCCTGTGTTTGGGATGGAAGCTCTTCCTCTGGGAAGTTCGTCACAAAAGCTGTGTTTGAAGGACAGTGCTTGTGGCTGAACTGTGAGAGACTGCGCTCAGAGTGGAGATCCTCTCATCTTCGGCTCCAATAGCACTTGGCTATTCTGCAAATTAATCTTTGGATGCCTGAAGATGGGAACCCAGAAAATGAGGTGCAGGCAGTGGCAGTCTGTGACAAATTTAGATTAGGAGCAATCTGTCACAGCTGGGGTGGTATCCACTTCTGAACTCGCTGGCAAGAAAAGCTCATTGAAATGAGTGGGACCACAATGGGGGCCCAGCTTGCCCACAGTTACTATATTAAATGACCTGCAACTCAAAAGGTCTTGGGTGAAATTTATTATTCTGTACCCATCACATCAGTTTGCAGTGACATTTAGCTCAAGGCAAACTCTGAAGAAATTAAAGCATTTCTGAGCAAGTAGAAAGCAGGCAAATAAAAGATGCAAAAGAATAAATTAAATCTAGGTAATTTTAAAATGATTTTTAATTTAAACACCTGTGGATAATTTTCTTTGATTCTGTAGAAATAGTCCCCTTTTGCAGAAAGATTAGAGTGTCACACAGATTTTCCAAAATGAAACAGGTACTAGGAAGATTTTATTATGGAAACTGTTTTCACACTTTAATAAAGGAAAAAAAATCTCTCCTATTTCTCATCATTGATACAGGTCCTTAGCTGGCATAACTTCTCAGGGGTCTGTTGCTCTGATGATGGTGCTTGTCAAGAACATTCCCTCCCCCTTGTGTTTCCAGGTATATGTATGTGTTGACATGTGTGTGAAATGGCTTCTTCAGTCATTATTTTATTGCTTTTTCTGTTTGGGAATTAAAATGGAAAGCACATTCACTCAATACAGAAAGAAAAATGGAAATGTTATTTTAAAAAAGCTAAAGTGATTAAAATAGCAATCAGCACAAACTAAATTTGTTCCATTTTTTAAAAGTAGCAGTCCCCCAATGGCAGGTGAATCACAGACCTTCATACTTGCATACAGTCTCCCTTTGCATTTTGATGAGATTTCATGGCTCTTTCATTCATTTATGGTAATGCATCAAATTATGCTTTAAAAAAGTTAGACGTGAAGACAAGAGATGCTTCTTGTTTAAAAGTATTTTGCATAAATGCAATGCCTTTTAATTTGGGGTAATGGCAGAGATTAATAATGCAGTCTAGAAGGAAATAAAATGTTGGCATATCCTCTGCAAGTTTTCCTTCTGTTGATAAATATTCTTGCTACCACAGATATGTGCATCTTTGTCCAGCTTTATCCAGCTATGTGCTGTAGAACAGTGCAATCATTTTGAGTTTTAGGCAGATGAAGGTCCTGAATGTATAGGCCAGTAACTTATACTTAGTGACCTGATACAGTTGTCTGAATGTTACATATACATATCAGGACAAGGCAAAGAGATTTGGATAGTTTGATAATCAAAATCAAAGTGTATTGGTGCACTTCATGAGCAGCATTTTGGATTTTTTTCCACCCTGAGTCTAGCTAATATTTCAGAAGTGTAGATAAGTAATAACTAAGATTTGCCTTCATAACTGCAAATTACAACCACGTACGGACTATACTGTACTTTTGACAAATTATGTTTTCTCCAAAAACAGTTGTTTTGAAAAATCATGAATTATTTAACTTGTATTTCTACAAACAAAGACATTGAAATTAGAATTTTCTCTTTTTCTTGGTGGTGTTTTGTTTAAAAGGCTGTTTTGTTTGTGATATTCTTCCTTCTYGCCTGGTTTGATAAGTGTTTTACAATATCCTTCAAAGAAATGGTGGCTAAAAGGAAGCTGGGAAAGTAATCAGGGCTGCAACAGTATTTTTGGAATTCACTTGGCCTGTTTATCATGGGGAGTCAGAGAAACAAAGGACATTTCCCTTCCCTGGTCCTCTTCTGCTCATGTATATTTTGAAACTGCAGATGGAAGAAGTGCTGCTGAGCCAGTGCAAAACTCCTGTTGCACGCCAGGGCAGTTGGACTGAATCTGTCCATCCCACGGGAAGACGCGGCCATTGATTTGGGAGGTAGTTGTTTGGTTGTTTCACCAGAACTGCCATGGGTCAGCTTTTCAGGAGGACAGTGAGCTGTACGTCCTTCCTGGTGGTGACGACCAGGTCCATGGGGTCTCAGATGCTAGAAGCAGATGTCTGAGAGGCACGCGCCCCCTTGAGTCCCCTCCAAAATAATGGACCAAGCCCACCTATGGAGGTTGGATGATCAACAGTCAAGCACTGCAGGCAGTGAAATGCTACTGCATCTTGCGGCCAGACAGCGATCTACTAAGAGCAAGCTGAAGGTCTTGATTTGCCTTAGTAGGGGGTCAGAGTGCACTTCAGTGATTAAAAAGGAAGTGTTGCTTGTGGTAGCTCATAAATATAACACTCAGCACCTTGCACCCTCCCAGTAGACCTAAATATTGGGCATTTTAAACTTCTTTTTAATACTGTTATATCTATGACTGAAATCATAATATTTATGCAGGGTAGTTTTTCAAGAAGCCTACTGGTTGTGAAAACAAGTTCCTGGCTTTTCCCCTTTCATGGAAGTAAGCTGAAGGTCAGATTTACAATGTTTCAAGCTACATTCTGTGCTCATTTACACATCTGTAATCTTGAGTTATGCCACTGAGGACAAGGAATTGCTCCAGACTTACAGGGATATAACTGACAGAGGAATTTAGCTCTGGGTTGCCAAAGCTTGATAGAAGAGGAGCTGTGAGGGTAAAACTTGGTGTTCTTGAAGTAGCTTGTGTATATTCAAGGAATACTAGAGCTCAAAGATTTATTAGTAGTGTTTCAGAGCGTTATTGAAATTAGGCTTAATTATCTGTGTAATTTGCTGGAACCAGCATTTTAAGCATTTTTGATCAAGTAGATGCCATTAATTTTAAAAAGAGATGTACCAGGCTGCTCTCAAAAAGTGAAGTAAAAAAAAATTTTAAAAAGAAAGTCCATAATTTCTAAGCTGCCTATTTCAAAAGCTTTGAAGGTTGTTGTTGGTTGATTCCCTCTCCCCCCTTCACAAACAAACAGTTCGTTTGMAGCTTATTCATATGGAAGAAAGTTCACATCATCCCAGAGGGTCATTCCAGCAAGCAGGGAAAGGAAACTGAACCCTGTTCCCAGGCTTGCTGAGTTTTGCCATCCCTCTCTCTTCTGTCCTTGCTCCAGCCACATAAATAGAGGCTGGAAGGTGTGTTGACCTTCTTTGGAGGAAGGAGCAGAAGATGCAGAACTGTGAGCAATAACCCACCCACTTCTTTGCAGCCTGCAGGCAGTGAAAGTACAAGGCTCCTGTTCATGCCTCTAGCCTGTCTTTTCCATTCAGACCTACTCCACAGGTACCTCTCAGTCCACCTACATTAGCTCCATGCCTAAATTTCTGTTTCTGCATCATCTGCCTGACACCCCTCCGGTAAGGTGCCTCCCAGTAGCAAGGCTTCTGAGGGTGGCCTGTGATTGCCTGACACAGGAGGGTCTTCTTGTAGTGAAGACAGCAACCACACCAAGACTAAGCAGACCTTGCTTTCTGCTGATTTCTGTGGAAACTTTGGACAAGACCATTAACCACTCTGTTTGTCATCTATTAAATAGCAATAATGATGCTTTCCTCCTTCCAAATGGGTGTTTTGAGGATGCAGTCACTAATACTTATGAATAGCTTGAAGACTTAATGATGAGGGTTACAGAAATACCAATGCAGCCAGGTTATTAACTATCATTTTGCCAATCCTCTGCCCAAGCAAGCTTTTGTTTTCAGGACAGTTGATGTGTGTTGGCTTTCTGTTTTCACCTCTTCTTTAGCTCAGATATTCTCTTCCTTTCTTTCCTTCATACTCCCCCCCCGCCCCGGCACCTCTGTGTAGGCCCCCAGCACTACTGAAGTGGCCAGCATGCCCTTTTGGGAGGCAAGCAGTATGAAGGGGGGTGCCATTATTGAAATATTGCATGCTCTGGCTCTAACGGCTGTGAAGCGTCTGCTCAGACTTTCCCCATCAATGCTTAACTTTTGCTTGAGCACAGACAGGTGCCTTGGTAAGAACACAACTAATTACTTCTGCAGTCCAGCCAGTCCAGCAGTCAGCAGTATTCTCACTTGCAGCTTCAGGCTCTGCAGGGCTGATTTGAGAGTAACTAATTAAACACAGGTGCAGGCTAGAAGACTTGTTGAATTAATGTACAGTGTCTTCTTTTCAGGCATTTGTAGCTCATGAAAAAAGAGCAAGTGCCTGATGCTGCAAATAATAATAGAGTGCCAGCGACAGAGGTAATTAATCCTTTATTATTCTGGTGTGATAGGCTGCTGCTAGGGCTGTCATTCAGCTACTTCTAACGCCAAATTCTGTCTCAAAGGTGAAAGAGCATGGAGAAATGCAAGGCTGAATAATATTTTAGTGAATTCTCTGGTGTTTGCTGTTATGGGAACAGATATATTTTCAGGTTTTTGGCAACATTGTCAAGACCTGGTAGTTAAAACTCAAGACTGGACATTCAGACTCCCGGCTATGTTCTGAGCTCTGTCTCTGACTCACTAAGGCAGTATGAGCAGGAAGCAGCTTAAAATTAAAATTCAGGCTGCTTCAAATGACAAATGGACATGGAAGAGAAATGCGAGGATATAACATGTGGCTCACTGTGGACTTTGTTCTTACAGTCCTTCCTGGGCATCCTCTATGGCCACTGTCAGTAACAGGCTACTTACTTAGATGGACCTTAGGTTAATCCCAGTGGTGTTCTTCCAGATGGTGCAGAAGGTAGGGGGCTTGCCATGCAGGTGACTCACTTTGGGAGGGTGGGTAATGGGGATGTCTAAGGACCTACAAAAATAGCAACTACCATTTTGGGGTATTTCTAGTTGGAAACTTCGTGCCACCCAAAYAAGGGTCCTTACTCTTTCAAATTAAACTCCAGGCCTCAAATCTCCTTTCCAGCTAAATTAGGAGAAAATTCTGAAAACATAGCCTTCTGCGGTCTCTGTTGTCATTTACTCGCCTGTAACATCCTTACCTCCCAGACACAGGAATTTCAGGGATTTAAGCGATGGTAAGGAGGATATCACATTCTTCAGTAACAGCCCCACGGAATGCAAAGCAAACAGATCAGAAGCATTAAGAGTCTTCAGCCTCAACACAGAATGAAAACAAAACAAAACAAGACAAAACAAAACAAAAGGTATGTGTTTATTTTAAAGACAGTAGCAATTTTGTGCTCTTGTTACTTCATGATGAAAATGGTCCAAAGCTATCAGGAATGTTTATAATGAGAAAATAATCGTGAGTCTAATAAATGGATCAGATAGGACAGGCCATGTTTTATTCAGTGTGGGAACAAAACACTGCTATATTGTACAGATTTGCTGATCTGGAAGAATTGCACTTGCCCTACAGAATGAAGCTCAAAAGCTGAGTGCATGAATATGACAGTTTTTTGTTTTTTAACGCAGAGAATTTTAAGATAGCAACATTGTTTGGCAAGTTTTCTAAGGGATTCTGATCAACTTATGTAAGTTCAGGAAATAAGCAATAATTTATTATTCTGCCATATTTTCCAGTGGCTTTTGTGTTCTTTGCATCACAATTCTTAACTCAGTAGAGTCAAATTGTATTCAAGTATTTAAATGAAGGTTAGACTCTGCTATAGAGTTTAATGATTACTTCATATTAGGGGAATAGCTGAGTGCAGTTCTTAGGGCTAGGATGGTTTTTGACTATTCTTTCTCTCTGTGTTGGTTACCTGAGGTTCGGTGGGAAGTCTTACACAGTGGAGTGTTTGCCCTTATTAAGTGCATAAAAGTTTTAAAAAAGCTGTTCTATCCCTGTTTATTTTCTACAAGAGGAAGAAGCCTCACTAACCCTCTCCTGGGTTCAGTGGGTACTGGTAGGAGAAAGTTTGGGAAAGGAAAGATGAAGCCCTAAGTTACAGCTCAGCTCATAGGAAGGTTAATTGTAGGATGTGTGTGTATAACCATGTGTTGTGCAGCTAGCAAGTATGATTATGTTTTCTGAATGCCACACCTCTTAAATTTTCAGGAAGCTGCTCTCTGCTGCTGTCAGTTGCTACAGAGGTGACCATAGCACTGAGACAATTTTTGTTCTTGTCTTGTTGTCTTTATTAATTCTCAGTGTGTCATTTCAGCTGAAAATATGCAGTTGCTGTTAACATATTCAAAAGCGTGATGCTGGCTAGATGGCTATTTATGTCACAGTAAATATTTGATTACGAGGGGTGTTATTTTTAGCCATAGTCATAACATATTATGGGGATTTATAAGCTTGAAATTTGGCATCTAACACACAATCGTTTGTTACCTCTACTATTTCCTGAAGGTTTTTTCCATTTTCCTTCATAATTTTAACCAGCGAAGTGGTGATTAAGAGAGTGTTGGTATGAACTGTTGCACATAAGCTGCACAGTAGGGAAAATTGTCAAGGCTGAAATCATGGGTGCCATTCTGATGGGGGACACTGCAGCTGCTGAAGTAATAAACCCAGAAAGTCTGTATGAATATGTGAATGTACAAATGAATCTCAAAGACATGATTGTCGTATTCCTGCAATCACTGCTGTAGGAGTACTTGACTGACAGCACAAAGGATTTAGATTTACTGTAGAGAGATGTAAATTGATAAGCCAGTAGACAGCTATCATTCTTCTTTTATTCTCTCTCTGTATCCCATGTCTTTCTCTGCTGGCATAATCAAAGCTGACATAGTGCATGCTATATCAAGTTATATTTTTTGTAATTATAAGACAGTACATGAGATCTGAGGGTGTTATTCAGGAAAAGACACAAAGCTCACTGAAATACAGGTTTTCAGTGTGATCCTCTGATGATATTGTTTTTCGCATAGATTCTTAATATTCAGACTCTATGTCTAGTCTTTAAGCTACTGGGTGCTTTAAGATGGGGTAAGGACAGTGGAGAAAAGGAGGGAGATTTTCCTTTTAAGCAGAAGAAAATGTACAAAGTGAGAGATACTAGTTTCCTCTCCCTCCACCCTCAACTGAGTCTGAAGCATTTTGCCTCCCCATATGTGTTTCTAAAGAAGTGTGCAGGGGGGGTCTGGATGGATGGAAGAGGGAGAAGTATCTGTAGCTCAGCAAACGAAAATGTAGGAATCATCTGGAAAGACCCAAAGCAGCAATCAACCTTCTTCTTAGCACTGAATGGTGTGGTGCACAACTTGTGTCATGTGAGAAGGGGAGGCTGAAGGGGTCTTTTCCACTGATCCATCTCATTAGGCTCAGCTGCCTCCGACCTTAATTGCACAGTTATTGGATCTAAAGAAAATAGACTACAAGCTACRCTACAGTTGTTATGATGCAGATGTTCTTGGAAATCTCCTAAAAAAAATCTGAAAATGTAAGGTAAAATCTGAACACTAATGTTACAGATCTTTGACCTCAATACATACATTGAATATTCAGATCCCACTGGATTCAAATGAATGTGAAACTTGGAAGGAGAAAAATAAGTGAAGCACTCCAAGCTCCAGAGCTCTGGCAGGGAGATGCTGCAGACATTCAGGACAAATCTCAGGGCCATGTGTATCTTTTCATATACTTTAATGCAGAAATTCTATAGTATTTTTTATTGAACTAACCAAAGTAGTGAAGAGACAGAAATATGACACTTTGATTTTGACATTAACCATATTAGATTGAAAAATAGTAGGAGAAACAGGAGTGCAAATGAGGAAATAGCAGGAAATAGCATTTCTGTGCAGTGCTGATGTATAGGCTATAAGCCAATAAAGAGGGAGTAAATGGGATGAGCCACAAATTTAGTCTGTGAAATTTGGTAGTGTAGTGTCATACTTAGGCCAGAACGCGGTTCAAGTTCTTCCTCCCACCTCTGAAACCTGTCTGTGCGCCTTGTCCTAACTCCCTCTGCAAAGATGGGCAAAACCTCCCTTCACAGTGGCAGTGGGAGAATTTATTTATCTCCATGCAGAACGCTGTAGGTTTGTCGGCAGACAGCAGAGAAGTACAAGCCCTTGTCATTCTCACAAGCTCTGGTATTTGACTTGACCTACAGCTCCCTGCCCCCTTGCCTAACTGGATTCCCATGGATGACACCATTGGCTTTGCTCACCAGATCCAGACCCATGGTCATGACCTAAAACCACAGTTCCCATTAAAACCTAAAGTGTCAGAACCATAGTCCCCGAAATACTGCCCCTACATTGCCTCACTTCCTCACTCACACAGTGACCATGAGGGTGAAGGCAAGGTGTTTCTCTCCCCTTCATTTTTAAAATAGCGATCTTCTCACATGCAGTAGCTCCTCTGCTTATATATAGCTAAAGAGGCAGTTTCAAAGAGGCAGAACTGATTAATTTTTATTTATCTAGAGGCAGAACTGATTAATTTTTATTTATCTTTGAGCAATTAACTGCGGTACCAAAATTAGGAGTCTGGTTGTGCTAAATTGCCTCTATAGTTGATAGAGAAAGAGAAGAGCTTCTGAACAGAGATTTAGATCTTAGGTGCCCTTTGGAAGTGCCTGTTTCCTGATGCAGACGGTCCCTGATTTCAGCATCTCATTATTTTAAATGTTTCCAATTAAGAAGGATGAACCTACCACTCTTCACAGTGTCAGGAGCTTGCTGAGGAGATGCGAGGGAAGGTACTGCTGGTCACGCAGGTCTGTCAAAATGGCAGCTCCTTGTTTTGTGGCAACTCACATAGCTACAACAGAAGGAAAACAGTCCAAGTATTTTTGGCTAGAAACTGTGAATCAGGAAGCATGTTGAGCTACTAATAACTTTAGTGAGAGTGGTTGTCTGGAATATTCTTTGAGATCAACCCCAGGTGAGTCCCAACACTTCTAGTGTTGTTTAAATCTTTCAGCTGCGGGCATTTGATGTATTGCCCCTGTCACTGCAGGATTTTTCACCAGAGACCGGCTTTTGGGGGGATTATAGAGAGTATTTTGGGAAAGAACAGAAATTTCTATGTAATTCCTGCAGTGCAGACACAGGAGCTGCTCAAACTGACATTGCCAAATTATTTTGCATAGGTGACTGAAAAATTGTCTGAAATAGCTATGCTGACTTGCTCTGAGCACAAATTTGTTTCAAATACAAAAAGAAAAGACTCAAAATCTTATTACAAATTTCCTAGTCCATCCAATTCACAGGACACACATGCCAAAAGTGTGCTTACTATTTTCTTAACAGGGTCATTATATTTCCTTCAAGGTAATTCTTAAAGAAAGGGTTTATTTCTTCCTACTTCTTTTTGTCTGTTTCTCTGTCAGGAACAGACCTCTGGGAGCTTCTTAGGAGTGAAAGGGTAGCAAAATCATCTTCTGGAATCTGTGTGATGGGTGTTTGTTAAATATTTCTTCAGAATTTGCTTTTAAAATGCGTATTGGTTACAAAATAAACCTGAACGAGGCATTATACTCTGGCGTGTAATTAGGTATTTAGGACACATGCTACATGCAGTTTTAAAAGAAATCTGTATGGAAACAAATTGCATTACATTTGCAATAGCTGAATGCAGTTGAACAGCAACACCTCAAGCCTTTCAAAATACTGAAGTCATTTAGACCATTTTCTGGAGCAATTATCTCCCATGCCTCAGATTCCTATTTCATTGCTTTTGCTGAATAGGAGCTGTACAGGTCTCAATACAGCATAAAAGACGGGGACTCAACTGTATAGGAGTGTCGACATCAATTTAGAGTTCCTGTATGACGTTCCAGGGTTAGTGAGGAGCAGGGATGTTAGGTAGGGATGAATTGCTGTGGGACTTATCTGAGACAAGGGTGTGCCAAGGCTGGCCAAGAGCATGGGAAGGTCTCTGGCTTCTTTTTTCAGGGATTCAAACTTTCACCAAAGCAGTGTTGTTCATCCCCCCCAGCTCTCACTGCTGTATTACAGTGTAGTGCCACATATTCTTCCTCTTTTACTGGTACTTGGCAAAATACCAGCATCTGAGGGGGCTGATCCTTGGAAATAGCTGTGTGTAGCCGAAATGGCAGCAGAAGCTTGCAAGGAAGCTGCGTGCCTGCCCGGGCTGATGGTGTGGAGCAGTATCAAGCGTGCTTCCCTGCCCTGAGACAGCAGCTCCTGTGTTAAATCTACAAAACCCCTTTCTCAGCACAGTACAGTTGGAAATGTTAAGAGCCACACATATTAGCATTGGCAGGTATAAACAGAGCTGCAGTAAATGAGCTAAGTGCTTTGAGCATTTGGGGGCATGTGGGGGGGTGTTGTTTTTCCTTTTCTGGAGCTGAGCACTTGAGAGACTTGCGTTAAACTTGGGACTCCTTAGATCCTCACACTGGTTCTGCCACTTATTTATTGTTTGGCCTCAGGCTAGTCACTTAACCTCTTGCTGCCCTAAATTCCCCGTCTAGAAAATTATATTTACTTACTTCTCCTGGGGATTGTGCAGGGCTTAACGAATGCCTGTAAGGGATTTGGAGATCCTCAGATCTGAGATGATAGAGGACTGCAAAGTATTCATCATGCATGCAAGAAAGCGGGAGCGAGCATGTGCCCACGTGTGCGAGTCTGAAGGCATTCCTGGCCTGGAAGAGCATTTGAAAGTGTAATCAGCAGGGGAGGATTGTACCGCATGTTTGTAGATGAACTCCTCTTCCTTGTGGCCTTTTCAGATGCACTGGAAGAAAGAGAAGGCAAGCGAATGAATGGAGAGGASGGCAGCTAAGGTTAACTATTTTTTTCTGTTGGTCCTCTGGATCTTCTTGTCACTGCAATAACAGCTGGATCTCCTAGGAAGGTAATGATCTTCCTGGAAACTCCATCTTGCTGCAGGCTATTAGTGAAGCCACACAGCCCCTTTGCTGCCCATTGAATGAATCTCTGACCAAAAAAAAAAATAAAGTACCTCCATATAATTAAGCAGCATTAGCATGAGGCCTGTGCTTTTGCTGATGAACTTCAGTGAAAGCAGATGGTCACAATGGTATTAAAAACTAAAGACTTCAGTCAGGCTTTTAATTGAAAACAATTGGACCCTGCTGGATGGTAATTACCTTGGCTGCTTGCAAATAATATCACAGCACTGCTACCTATGAAGGAAGAACTGAAACTGAGTTAATAAGAACTGCTTGATCTGCATATAATAAACAAGGAGCATCCAAAACTATTTTCCCTGGTAGCTTCTCCCCTGCAAGATGCTTTCAAGTGGTTAGCAGTGTGAAAAAGAACACACAGTGGCAGAAATTGAAAAGTGTAAAGCGTCAGCTGGGTTCATAAAATAACTTGAAGAGCCTGTCTTCCCCCCAGCTCCTTTTTAACAGTTGAAATCCCAGACAGGTCTAAGAAAACCACCAGAACAAAATAAAGTGACAAAGCTCTAGATTATCCAGTGTTTTTCCTCCTTGAATGGTAATAATAGTGGCAGTCTGTCTTTATCTTGTTTTATCCACTTTTTCCTTATCTTGGCTGACTGAAAGGTTGGGACCTTCTAAACGTTCAGAGTTTTGTTTTTTTTTTCTCCTGTTCTTAATTGGATTTTAATGATCTTTAACTTAACATGTCTCAATCTCTAACAAAGCACATGTAGTATGTGACATATTTTTCAGTGCTTCTGTAAGTGATTTGATAATTTTCTCACTCCCCTTTTTATGTGCGGCGATCAGATTAGATTTCTAAGGCTAGCCCACCTACAGTATTCCATAAAACCCTAGTAACTGCTGTTTGCTATATATTTGTTGACACAACATGACATTAATACACTTTACACAGTCTTTCTTGCTGGGGAAAATGACTGATATTTTTGTGTATTTGTGGCTGGAAAAAACAGTCCTAATGTTGTATCTTTCAAACACACGCCCTGACTGTGGATAGAGTGAACTGAATCTTGTCACCTTCCATGTGCACATTATTTTTCATATGCCTGTACTCTTGGGTATAGCTTTTTGTCCTCTTATGAACAGGCAAGGAACTCTGCTGCTCTTGAAGACCTCAGAGAGTAGCTGCTGCAATTTTGCAAAATTAATGAGTAACTGTGAACTGCTAGTAAAAGTGATGCAATGATTTTCCATAACATATCATTTTAGAAGCAATGACTTTACCTGCTCTTTCTTTTCTTATCCAAATATTTGTCTTTCCAGGGCACCAGCCAAGAGTTTGTCTTGTCTTGTCTGGCAGCATGATGAAATGGACTTTTCCAGTATGTTTCATCCAGATCTGATGATTTTATGTGTGGAGTTCAACTTTCATTCACTGAACTTGCCATGGTTAACACAAAAAGTGAAATCCTGGACTCATGGAAGTCAGTAGAAGTTTTCACACTGTCTTTAGTGGGATTTTGCTTATTTTTACCTAACCAAAACGTGCTCTTAGTTTTACTGATGTAATACCTCTGAAATTGCTGGTGGAACTCAGCCACAAAACATAAGTGTATCTCAGAGAATTAATAAAATTAGATATTTTTAATTAGTTTACACTACTATTTCAGTTGACATATCCAAATTTGTATTTGGGAATTCTTGGATATCTTATCCAATGTGAGAAGTTTCACTTTTCCTTGGCTACGGGGTTCCTGGAGGACAGGCCAGTGGTTGATGGAGCGGATGTCCTTCTCTGAGTAATGATCTTTATGCTCAAGTTGATGCCAGAGTTTGAGCAGAATTTTGCTCACAGCTTTTCTAGTGAATACCTTGTCCTACTGAAGCCCAGTCAAGGAGCCCAGAATTTGATCTGCTTTTGCACATATAAAATAACAACAGTCCAGTCCGTTACTTATCAAAGAACTTTTGACAAATTTGCAACTAGGAAGGCCACCTTTCACAAGTGTCTTAAGCTACTTACTGCAGTGATTTTATCAATTTTATAATAACTACTTACTTTTAGCTCCACAGAGTATGATCATATATTGTAATTGCTGCTTGCAGCTTCAAGGAAGGTGGTGTAGAGCATACTATTTTAAAGGTATATGTAAGGCATAAGCTCCATTGATCTATAGTATTCTGAGAGATAAACAGCTGCTGGCTTTGATTAAAGCTGAAGGGAAGCTGAAGCATTTAATCAATCTCAAAAGCTGCTCTGAGTGTATTACAAAGCAATTGTGATTATTGCTATTATTTGACAAGCTACAGCATAATAAAGGAAGTAAGATCGTTTTTCTTTGAAGCACTTAGGAGTGTTGTGGTGCTTCTTTTCAGCCTTCCTGATGCTGTCATCTTGGGAGCATGGCAAAGTGACAGAGTGTGCCAGCTCAGGCAGAGTAATCCTGAAGGGAAAAAACTAAGAACAGCCCCACAAGAGCAGGTCCTCTCAGCTCACCAGTGTCTTCTCTTCCCAGTATCGAGCTGTGGCCGATAGCAAGTGCTTAGGGAAGGAGTACAAGAAACACAGCAAAAATATAATGGTGCCGTCCAAATTGCAATCCTCTCTGCTTCTGGCAATCTCTGCTTTCAGGACATTCTGAACTGTAGGATATATCTGTCGTGTGAAAGGGAGGGACGGAAGGCCCTTCCTTATCTTTATAATTTACGTTTGCCTGCCAGAGCCCCCCTGTTCGAGGACTTTCCCTGGGTCAGTTTCGCAAAGTAAAAAGAATAAGATTTTATTAAAGCGACAGATACAACAGGTTTGGAATTGCCATTGATAAATGCACTTGCTGCTACAAATTTTCTTTCTATGAGCTCAAACTAACAATTAAGCGCTTTCAATAATAATATATTTTCCCGGGTAACGTCCGACGTTTGTCGGAGGCGCAAGTCTTACCAAAGAGGCGTCCCTGTTTGGGGGAGGGAGAAGGAGGCTCGCTCGTCAGCAATCTCCAGTGAACAGGTCGGCGGTTCAATTTTCTTCCCTTCCAAAAACTTTAGTGAGCTCTGTTTTAAAACTGTGTATAAAACTCTGTTTTATAGTTGCTGAAGGTGGGATGTGGAAGTGCGGCAGACATACTTCATTGGCCAGATTGCCATTTGCATGGTTGTTGGGGGTATGCCCCCCTTATTTACATATCATTATGCAGCAAAGGGCGTGATTTTTAATATGGTAAGCAGGGATAACGAGGCTAGGGGTACTATAGGTCAACAGTTAGTCTGTGAGCAGCAATTATTTTTTGGGATGCAACCCTTTGTGGTCGGGGCGGACCGTGATACCTCCATATCGCTCCCTCCTCCGCCGTGCAGCTGGAACAAACTGTCTGGCCTTCACCAGCTAGCTTGTTACTCATGTTGCAAAAGGGTGGTGTGCTTTGGCTGCCACGTACTGTTTTTCCCGTGTGCCCCCTTATCTTTCTCCCTGAATTCTCTCTTGTTCCCACAATATCCATGCCTTTTTGTGTCTAATAGCCCTAAATGGACCTTTTTTCCATTACTTTGTTTAATCACTTTTTGAACCTTTTTATAGTCTTGGCCTTCAAAACATCCTGTGGCAGCACGTCGTGCAGTTCTGTCACGTGGCTTTGTAAAAGAAAACTTTTTCTGTTCTTGTTTTTAAACTTTTTTGCCTGATGATATTTTAGCACCTTCTTGTTCTTGTGTTACAAAAAGCAGTGAATAATTGTTCAGTGCTCATCCTTTCTGTACCATTCATAACATAGAGATCTCTGCCTCATCTTGTTCAGCTGTCTCTGTATTTTCCAAGGCTTTGTTTAATTAGTCTCTCCCTTTTCCAAAGTTGACCGAGACCCAGACTCTGACCATCCTTGTCATCTCTGTCTCCATCCCTTTCCTCATTCTACTGCATGCTTTTGGAGAGGGAGTAACCAGAATTTTTCATACAGTATTTTAAGATGGGGGCTTCTGCATGTCTGTTACATCTTCCTTTTTTAGGGTGATCTATACTTATTACACAGGTTATAAGCAATGTGTTTCACGTAATTCTGAAGACAGGAATATAAGTAAAGAAGGATTTTTAAAAACTAAGGAGCTGTGCGAAATATTGTTAGGTCTAAAATTTGTCTGATGTTGAATTTAAAATATGAAAGCAGAAACTCCATAAACAGGTTAAGACATTTTCCCTAAAAAATTAATAGGAAAATAAATTAATAGATATGTTTATTAAACAACAACAAAAAGCTTCCCTCTGTCATATTTGCAACAAAGGAGTTACAGCACTTAAGCCTGAAACAGGATGGTGTTTACAAGGGCTAACTTTGGCTGCAGGTGGCTAGTGTCAGTTCTCTAAATCATTTCTTCAGTGTTTCTCCATGGAATACAGAGAAAGACTAACTTCCGCTGGCCATAGTTGAATTAGCTCTCAAAATTGGAAAGTGAAAAATAAAACTTAAATGACTCGTCTGATCTTAAGTACTCACCTGGGGAGAAACACCAAAAGTAAATGGAGCCTACATAGTGACAGATGAATTAGGCCATTAACTATTGGTGCAGATAAAGTAGAATGGTATTAACAAACTATCTAGAATGGTATTAACAAACTATCAGATGCGCTTTTTTACCTATGTTAATTTAAAAATGACACTGCTCTTTTGTATTTTGATTCCCTTTGGGAGAAGATGATTTGCATCGAATCCTTCTGGTCAAGTGTGGTTTGCTAGTCAGCCCAAAATGCTGAATGTTGACAGAGATGGCCTCTTTTGAGATAACTTTTTGAACTAACTTGGGGAAAGTGAGAGTGAATGGCATGCCTCCTGCCTTCTGTTTCCCAGCCTGTCTTGCTTTCACCTCTGCCTTCAGTATAGGAGACCTTCAAAGAGATGATGTATGCTTAGCTTTTGCTGAATGAATCCATACCTGGATGTCAGATTTCTTTGGGTTAACAGGCAAATGCAAAATGTCCCTGGTTTTGTTTCTCTTTTATGACATCTATTCTGAAACTTTAGAATATTTGACGCTTCCCATGACCTTCATGTGAAACCCTATCTATCCATGGCTCTAGTGTGCTGGAGGCTGAGCCTGGTGCAGTTTTCTTTGTTATGTAAGATTCCTATTGCAATGGCCTTTAAATCTTCTTTGTAGTGGTTTCATATGAGAGTCACAAGTCTTCTGGGAAACTTGTCTAGAGTTTATCATTATAATGGTATGAAAGTCTTGTGAGTCTTGTGAATGCAGGTTTTTCAGTTAGAGTTTAGTAAATAAAATTTCAGTTGGGAAATCTTTAGGTCCTCCACAGATGGTCGGGGCTGGAGCACTTGCCCTGTGAGAAGAGGCTGAGAGACCTGGGCTTGTTCATCCTGGAGAAGAGAAAGCTTTGAGGAGACCTAACATGCAACCCCTCAATACCTACAAGGAAAACATTGAGAAGATGGAGCCAGGCTCTTCAGAGAGGTGCATGGTGGGAGAATGAGAGAAAATGGGCATAAGCTGAAACAAGAGAGGTTTAGACTGGATATATGAAGCAACATTTTTACCCTGAGGATGGTCAAGCACTGGAACAGGTTGCTCAGAGAGGCTGTGCAGTCTCCGTCCTTGGAGGTTTTCAAGACCCAACTGGAAAAACCCTGAGCAACCTGGTCTCATCTCATAGCTGACTTTGCTTTGAGCAGGAGGTTGGACTAGAGTTCCTGGGATCCCTTCCAACCTGAATTTTCCTGTGATCCTATGATCTATTTCTTCAGTAAGAAATGTATGTGTCTTGTAACTGTGGATGAGAGATTTAAATAAGTATTTGCACCAATAACAAAATGGCTTGTATTGATATGAAGTTTCCAGATTCCTGGAGATACTGAAGCCCTTCACCTAGCTTGAATATCACTAGTTTCAGTATGCTGAATGGCATGGATGGTTTAAACCACAGAATTAACTGGCAGACACTTCTCAAGGGAAAAAGAACAGTAGCAGACTGTTGACAATAGCCTTGCTTTCTTTAGGATGCAATTTGATGAACATTTCTGTTGTGGCAGTGATAGCGTTGCCTTCCTGTATTTTCCCCTGAGTTGTGCCAGTAAAGGTCTGGTACAGCTACACAGCAAATCATTAGGGAAACCAGTTCAGATTAAAAGTAATCTCCTTTTTATTTTGTTTTCACCTATTTTTAAATTGATTCTTTGTGTCATTCTATGAAAATTCATACTGGCGCAACTGAAGCATAGTGCAATAGTAAGAACAAGCAGCAGGGGCTGCTTCAACTGATGCTGTGTTTCAAAGAGATGCTTTTCACACTGAGGTTTTGCAGTCAGTTTTGGAGGGCCCTCTAGAAATAACTCCACAGGTCACCAGCTGAAGATGACTGTTTGGGAAACCAGACTTTATGCCAAGTTTGTGGCAAAGAAAGACTAACAAAGAACAAGAAAATCAAGCTACACTCCAATACACCGTACTTCGTTTATGTTGTTTTGCCATTTATTGGATTGCAATAAACTGGGTAATTGGCCCCATTGAACATTGCTACAAGATACTGTGATTCATTTCAAATCTTCAAGATCATCAGTGTTTTCTGACCTGCTCTGAATGGGAGCTTGTAGCTCTTCAGTTTCTGCTCCTGTTTCACATCAACTGCATATAGACTGGCTAGCCAGGCGGACATCCTCCCATCTGAATGTCTTAGCCTAGTTGCCATTTTATAACTGGAGAATATGTCTGAACAGAAGGAAGTGAATGTATCAGCCACTTTCAAGAAAGGCTGTTTGTGCCAACAAGAACAAGGTTTTGAGGAACTGCAATTGTTAGGGCCTGGAAACAACACAAGATGCCTTGCATGAGATGGGCCTGATCCTGCACCCTAGACCTCAGCCTTGCCATTGATTCTGGTGGGATCAAAGAGAGTCCTGGCCAATCCAATACTGACTTCTGTTTATGTTCCTTTCTAACAATAATTTTTTTTCTTCACTAATATATTTCCACTTTTGTGTTAGTGAAAACATTGGATTGTTCAAGGGAATAGTATGGAAAATATCCTACAGAGTTCTGTGAGCTTTGGCCATCTCTCCGAAATACTATAGTCAATTTGGTGTTTGCTTTGGCACATTGCTGTGAAAGACTGTAGAGTGTGTGTGTTTATACACATAGAGAGAGAGAGGGTTCCTGCTCATTGTACCTTTGTGAGACTGCCAGACTGTCTGGTCTGATCTATTCTCCTGTAAGTGAAAAGGCCTTGCAAGCACTCATTGTGTGCTTGGACTGTAGCTCGCTATGCACTAAGCTTGAAAGGAATTCTGTCAGCTTGAAGAATCAGGTTTCTGCCTGAATATTGTTTATTCTCTATTGTTACAAGTAACACGTAAGATTACTTGTCACTGGAGACAATTTTCTGTCTTCCCTTTGTTTGCTCTCTGTACTGGACAAAATTTCATATAGTGCATTTTTGTGGCTCTCTCTTACCAGGTGGTCAGTTCCCCTTTGGGGACAGGAGAGAGAGAGAATTGTCCAAACAGAAGAATGAAAAATAATATATAAAAATCAGCAGTAAGATTCAGTGATGGGTGAAAGACCTGAACATTGCTCTTGACAAAGGACATATTTTCTTCCTGTAGCCCGTTGCATTCTAAAGAAAGACGTGATAGGGGTTTTCTGGCAGAGGGTGTTTCTGTCCAAAGTAATATTTCTCTGCTCTGTGTGCCAATTGTCCAGCTTAAAGTTCCTACAACACCCTTTGAGAAGATAAAGCATAACTCCAGCAGCCTGTCAGTGAATTGTCCTGYCTATGATAAAGCTCATTCTGACATTCAATGATTTGTCTGAGCTCCTACTGCAAACTCCCTGGCTGCGGGACCTGCACAGACACTATTTGATTAGTAATTGTGAAGTATTTTGACACTGAACTTGGAGTCTGAAAAGCAGAACTCCATAGAACTCAAATTTCTTTTTCTGAACAAGTATTGTAGCAACAAGTATTTGTCTCAGATTCCTTGTCCTGGAATGAATAGCTGTAAAACAAAGATGCATTGATGGGAATTACCAAGTAACTAGATCCAACCTGTAGCCCATCCGGCCTTGAATCCTGTCTGTGGCATATGAGTATTTGGAGGAAGATGCAAATATTGCTGGAATAGATGATTACATGTGACCTGCACTGCTTTCTTGAAAGTTCTGTCTCAGCTTTTTTTCCAGGTGCTGGCTCTGTTAATTTAAGCAGGGGGGACACAGTAACTGATGCTTACTGATTTTTTGTTGTTGTTGTTTCACTAGTCAAGTTTTGCTGGCCAATTTAGCTGTACAAAATCTATAACCAAAGAACACTGTTTTTTCCTTTTGTACTGGAGACATGAAGGAATTAAAGGATTCAAGATTGTAAAACCTCCATGAACAATTTAGGCTCTTTTTCCAACCAATATTTGCTCTGCTACATATGCRCTGATAGTGGCCTCACACATTTGTGCTATAAGAAACAGTGCCAAACCCTTGTGAGCCAAAAGGAAATGGGCTTTTATTTAGCGTCAGCCATCAATCTGTTTCCAACTTTCAGGACATGCTCTTGTCAATTAGGGACTTCTGCTTGAAAAACCTGGCCTCTAAGCTTGCAACAAAGATACCATAGGGACAGGCACATTCAAAGAATTACCTCTACAACCTCCTCTGTGAAACATCTTGCAGCCCAGCCTGCCTTGTTGCTCTTACTTCTCTACTTTTTTTTTTGCTCTTGTGAATAAATATTTAGGCCAAGGCACACAATTACTCAGTTTTTCCTGCTAAAATGATCAAACTACCTGAGACAACATGGCAAGAGACTTCTCAAGCAAACCAGTCAGTGAGTTTTTCTGGGTCTTGGCCTGATGATTTTAGGGATCTGCTTGTTGTTGTCAAGGTTGAGGAAAGCCTGGGAAATTTGTAGCTGAGTGACAATACTGCTTAGGCTGGATCCTCGTAGATCCACCACTGATGTAGTGAGAACTTTAGGCAAGGACTTTCTCTGTTGTTGGCTTTTAGGGTTTTTTTTTTTTTTCCAGGGTTTGGAAATACTGAAAGCAAATACACTGTTATTGCAGCAGGGTAAAGAGGCTTACTTTATCAAGAAATCACCTTATGAAAGCTCTGCTTGTGCAAACTGATCCTATAACTCATGTGATATTTCATACTCATAGGCTTCAAAGCATTGACCACCCAGCTAGAGTCAACAACCAACAAGGTGAAGAATGACCAACAGAGCACCTTTTCGCTAGCACTAAGATTAAATGTTTCCGCATCTTGAACTGCTCTGCCTGAGAGTTCAAAGTGGTGCTGTGCCTGTGTGTGTCCTCTCTGCCAGGACATGGGCGCACGCTTCTATAAAACTTGTCAGATTTAAGCTGCTGTTGAGAGCTGCAAGGCATCAAGTGCAGTGCTATGCATTTGTGAAGATAAATGAATCAGGAGGAAATGCAATTTTGCTGTGCTGCTGCTATTTTAATGTGAAAGTGAGACCCTGAAATGCTCTGTTCTGCTTCAGTAATTCTAAGAGGAGCCTTTCTCCAGAGGTCTCTGGTACCCAGATTAATTGAAATAACTCCAAAGGGCTCTTTTAAATCGAATTCCCTCCCCCATGTTTGCAGTCTCTTTTTCTCTTTTTTCCCTCCTGTCTACACCCTCTCTTGAACAAAAAAGCTTTAAAATGCTCTTCTGGAAATGACTTGAATGTAATTCAGATGAAGTTAATGTGAAGTCAAGCTTGATTGCTCTTCTCCCTGAAACCGCCAGCAGTGGCTGAACACTGGTTAGTGTGAAATGGAAGTTCAAACGTAACTGGGAAGCTTGCRAATGAACTGAACAATGACCAGGCTGGAAGCTGGAAATCGCTGCTCCCCTCCTCCCCGAATGACCTTCTCAGTTCGCACTGAACCCTTTGATCATTGTCCAGTGCACGCCAATGTGGCAGTCTGGGCTTGGTCCAGGGATATATACATGGGTGGAGGCTGTTGTACACTCCTGATCCACCCTGTACCCTTATTTCCATAAACATTGCTGAATGTCACCGGGGGGATCATCTCTGCCTGTACTCCTTCAGTTGAAACACTGGACTGTCACCTGCAGACACAGCTCCTTTTTCCAGAAATCTGTCTGATAACAGCATTTAGAACATGTGTGCCTGTATTTTACACATATTGTTGTATTTTTGCCAGGTGCATTTCTATTTGATGCTGAAATCTGAGACTGCAAGTRTAAAAGTGCTATCTAGGGCACAGAGTTCATGTCTTTCTGAAGTGGCTGCTTGGGGCGTGCTCCATTGCCAATTGCAGTGAGCTTGGGAGGGTGCTGCTCATGACAAGAGCACTGCTAGGATCCCACTTGTGGAAGCACATCCTCCAGAACACCTGCTTTAGGGTGTTATTTTAGCTCCATATTCTTCTAATAGGGATTTTAGTGCTGGGCTTAGTGGCTTGTTCAGAACCCTTGAGTCAAACACTAGTTCCTACAGTTTTCCTACTGTCATTTTTACTTAAATGTTAACATGGTAATGTACAAAATGAGCTGAAACTTGAGGACAAAGGCTAACTGGTTATAAGGTAAAGTGAATGTGATTCAGTGACGGAGGTGCAATCTGTATTACCTTGTGCTTCTCTGTACTATTTATTTGTGGTCATTCTTTCAGCAGCAGGTTGAAGAAGACACTTGCTTTTGCCAAGCTGCCTCTACAGCTGTGTCTTCTCAGAAGTTGCCTCCAACACAGTGTCACAAGTAGACTTTTTGTTACTGAAGACTGTCAGCAGCAGACTGCATGTCAGCTGTAATAAAAACTTGGTTTTCTATTAAACCTAATAGTGAACTTGATCCAGGATTTTTCTAGTCTTCTGTATTATTTCTATGGGATAGTTAGAATATACTGTAGGAATTATATTATTTCCTATCAAAATCTCTTTGGCTGTCTCCTACAGTACATTACCCTCTTATTAAATGACATCAAGATGGCAGATTCAGTACCCCAGCAGGTTGTGCAAGGCATGTTGCAACCCTGCAATTACTATTCTTGTGCAAATCCTGAAATTGCTGAAATTTAGAAACCTACCGTGTCTCTCCTCAGCTCCCCCGCTCCCTGCAAACTACTTCAAAGGTCAGCGAAATAAATTTTGCCCGGACAGAAGAAAAGCAGTGTCACAGTATCTCCCAATTCCTGCAGGTTTCCACATAGGCAGGGCTAAAACAATATATATGTAAGTGCCTAGGGCAGAAGACTGCTCACAAAATTGCAGAATCGCCATGAGCCTGCCAGTGCTGAAGCTAAGCGTCCTGCTGGTGCCATCAGAAGAAGGGTCAGACCATGTCAGTGGTAAGTGCGCATGGTTTGGGCGCTGGCCCCTTGCAGCCCCTGGGAGCAGTGAGTTCTGTGTTGCCCTAGCGGTGCCCTTGTCTCACCTCTTCCCTCAGCTTGTCACGGGGCTGGAGACGTTTGGGCTTAGCCCCCTGTTCCCGGGACAGCAGCATTCAGGGCTGCCTGCTCTGCGTGAGCTGTCTCTGTACAACCCCCTTGTGTTACTCTCATGGTAGCTGGGTAGTTACAGCAATAAAAAACCTCTGTTGTTGCAAATAATCTATTTGGTGCTCAAGCAGGGAATACTCTGTCTCTTGGTATTGGGTAGAAGATGAGACTATAGGGCCTAGGGCACCTTTACCCACTATTACTGTACCCATGTTGGGCACTGTGGTGCTTCTGAGCTGGTGTTAGGAGTCAGGGTAAAAGCCCAGAGTCCTGAAGCACCTTGCTGCATATGCTCGGACATAGTGCCACCTGGCCGTGTGTGGCTGGGGCCGGTAGTAGCCCCTTCTGTGCCTCTTCTCATGGAGCTCCCATGAGCCTCATGTCACCCCCGGCTCCAGGAGAGCTCAGTCCATGGTGATTCAGCCCCCTAAATTGCTTACCAGGTTGACCAGCCCCAAAGCTGAGTGCAAGGATAAGGCCCTTATCCTGAACCTGAATTGCAAAGCCCCCCTTAGGCAAAACACGTCTGTTGGTACAGCTTGAGGGAAAAATGGATCTGGTTTAAGAGAGCAACCTGTCTTTGAGACGATTTTAAATGTTCACATTTTTTATGCAGCGTTTCTGAACATTTCAGTTACTTCCATTTGGAATTCAATTCCTCTCTCTGTTAATCAATAACAGGTCTTAACAAAACAATATCTCACAAGAGACACAAGCACACAGTGCTGAACAAAGCAAAACAGCCAGTGGCTTACAGCAACAACTGCTGCTACACAATGGGTTTTCAAAGCTCAGTATATATTTTGTCCTTAGTGGGAAAACCATAACAAGACTGAATTAGTGGCTAGGCTTGCCAAAGGGAGAAATTAAAGTGTGACTGCTTGTCTGACACTTGAAGTACCTTTATTTATTCTGGGGTAGAGGACAGCATGAGGAAATAAGACACCTATTAGGGAAAAGTATTTTCTGTTGCTTTCAGATGTGCGTAGTGGTACTGCACGCACGTACACAGGGCTTGGTCCAGGTCAGAGGGGCTGGCAGCACTTTCCGATGAGAGGACTCCCAAGAGCAGCTGGCAGATAAGTGGACACTGCCTACAGAGCTGAAGAGTCGCCAGGAGCTGGGGAAGAAGCGTGGCATTCAAGGGTAGGACAGGCTGGGAGTCCCTTGTCCCTGACGGGGGGAGGCTGAGGGCTGATTTACAGGTGGCTGTTTGGTGAGGGAGAGTGAAAAGGGAAAGGGTATGTGAGAGCAAAGCAAATTCCCTTCCTGCACGCAATCCCCTCCTAGCCTGCAGGCTTCACTGCTCGTCTGTGGATCGTGACAGTTCCTTGCTCTGGCACTAATGGGCTTCACAAGCTACCAGTGTGCAGTAATCGCCTTGGTTCAGGGCTCAGCTTGCACCTTTAGAAGCACCTTCACCCCTTGCTGTTAACCTACGGTCTCCTTTATTTGGCAGCTAAGCTTGTAAATTCATGTAACCAAATAGCTGCACAGTTAACTGCCTGCACAAAAGTGAACAACACATCCATCTTCCAGTGCCCAGCTAGCAGCCTAATGACATCCTTCACTTTGCTCAGTGGTACCCTTTTAAACGTAACTAGCTTTGTCACCGCAAAAACAATTGTTTCAGCATTAGCACAGGCCATATGGCTCATCTGGGCAGAGAGGAGAGGTTGTCTGGTAAGCTGCTGCATCAGGACCAATCCAGCCCTGACAAGTGTCACATGTGGAGCAGAAAGCTTCCCACAGCTGGCTACCCAGCACTGCGTGCCGTGTGCACCGGTGCCCCGTGCTGTGCTCCCTCCCCGGCTCTGTGACGTGACGGATGGTTAGGTAAGTTTTTGGTCTGCCGACAAGCTGTGCTTTACACCCTGGAGCAGGAATGTGCTTACAGCAGTTTTATTTTGGGCCGTGACCCTGGCCTTCTGTATGATCTTTGACAAGTCTCTTGGAAAAGCCATGCCTCAGTTTCTCTATTTATAAAATGAGTGTAATTTCCTGAAGCAAAGCAGCACTGGCAGAATAGATGCTAACGAAATGCTCAAAAGGTGTTGAGGTTTTCTCATCTTTGTAGTTCTTGCCAAAGTCTGTGGTTTGAATCCTCCAGTCCTGAAATTAATTGCGGCGAGAAGAAAGTGGTCAGAATGTTCTGGCCTGGTTTCCTTTAAAATGAGTCTTATGCAAGCGCTCTCTGTGTGTGTCAGACCCCCTTCCAGTTCATCCCCATGAGCTAATTTCAACCCARTGTGGCAGAAAGGTACAGGTCTCAAAGACAGTGCAATCCACTGTTTCTGCGAAAATAGCCAGCACGAGACCTTTCTCGTTCTTCTGCTAAGGAGGAGGCTGGACTGCAAGCTCACCCCTTATTAGAGACTCCAGGTGGGAGCTCAGCTGTGGGACACAGTTCACAGGAAACAAGGCTTCATGACTGCTGCTGCTGCTGGTGTAGCTACCTGTTATCAAAGGAGAAAAAGTACAGTTTTTTGTCTGCAAATAACTTAGAATTGCCATTGACAGAGATCTGATATGTTCCCTTCTAGCCCCCAAAGCAATCACAAGCAATCAAAGTTAGGAGCACGTGAACTGGCAGGGGTTGAACGGACATTGCTTTTCTTTATTTGCTGGCTGCTTACCTGGTGTAACAGACAGTCTGAAAGCACTTCTTAATTAACCAGGTTCTGTCCTGTGTGGCAGACGTACACAGCCAATGGGCATTATAAAAGTGTGGTTATTACATTTTGGCTTGGGAAAGGCCCCAGCTTAGTTATATAGTTAAAGAAATAATCATGGAGAAAGGGAGAGGAGTCTGGGCCCTAGTCTCTAGTACAAAGACTGTTTGTTATTTTTATGTTAAGCATCGCTGGATCTAACCTCCGTGGAGAGTGGGTGGAGGGTTAGTTTGAGCTGTCTTTGAAAACAATTTGAGCAGTGCACAGCAAGATCTGAGGGAAACAATGTTTACAATCTATATCCTGGCTCAAATTCCATAGACACTGCTCTCCTGCCCCATTGCCAAAATTAGCCGTAGCCACCAGCAGGCAGCTGGTGGCCCAGGCATGAGCCATTGTATTTGATCATCTCTTAGTAGCTTTTATATAGAGAAAGTTTTTTCCCAGTTATTGAACATCATCTACTCTTATCATTGTGCATTCATCTTTGCAGCAGCAGCAGGAAATTTCTAACACATTGAGCAGAACCCAGTGTCCTTAATCATGCACAGCTCCTGCTGATTTTAGCAGTAGACTTGCTTCATGGGGCAGAGTAGTAATGTGTCCCTCAAGAAGCAGATTGTCTTCTTAACTCCCTGAAAGAGGGTGGGGAATACACTGCTCTGCTACTTGTCTGCCTGTCTGATGTCAAAAGTGTACAGGCAATTATACACAGGGCTGAGATTTAAATACCAATACTAGAAATTTTACCAAGCTAGGTAATATTAATGAGTCCAGAGTGTCTGCTGATTAGCCTTCCCATCCATTAAATCCAGGTTGCTTTCAGCTTTTAATTTACTCTACACAAAGTGGAGAACCCTTTCCTTAGTCCTTTAGAGAATGAGCTGGCTCTTCCCTCCTCTAGTCTTGGCTTGGAAGGAAAGTGTTTGACAATGTGCAGTGCCTTAACTTCTGCCTCAGAGGAATTTTGGAGGAGAAACAGCTCTTTAAGTCATTCATTTGCCACARTACATTTGAAAGAGTTGGTGTCAGGGCTTTTTGTAATTATTTAAAATATTAAATAATGCAAACTAACAGAAACAAGTCAAAATACATAATTTATAGGCAGAGGGTGTCTCTCTGCTGTCCCTCTATTCATGCAGGTTTTTACTCTAACAGACCAGCTTTGCATTCCCCAAGGCAGAGACTTGTATCCTGTCTGTGTGTGTTACTCCCTCTTTCTCCTGGGAAGGAATGAATAATTTCTGCTTTCCTTCTGTTTCTTCATCTCTGCTGGCTTCTTCACCGGAAAAGAGGAAATGAACAATGCCAGGGCTCTGCTCACTCTTTACTTTTCTCTTTTTTTTTTTTTTTTATCACCAAAAGATAGAAGAGGGAAAAGACTGCAGGCACTCAATATCCACTCATCTTCTCAATCCCGCTCTTTAAATGCTTTTGTTGTCCAGTGGCAAGACGGTCTTTGGCTTGTTATTTACTGGCTGTTTAATTTAAATGTATCCCCATCAGGGATCCAAAAGATCCTGTCTTAAAGCCCTTTCACATGATTTGTCTAATTGCTGTCTGAATTATTTATCATGGCTCTGAACTATCTGGAGATTTTTKTTCTTTTAAGCACTATGATTTGATCCAGAACATCTGTAAAAAATCATGACTGACCTCCCATCTGGGCAACAGCTCAGCTCTGTCCTGGGGCTGGGTCGTGTCAAGTGTACGAGCTATTTTCAAAAGCATAAAATTCCTGACATGGTGAAATTCTTTTCTTAAATATTTGTTGACAAAAGGCGGGCAGGGAAGAGAAGGCAGCTATTAGGAATGCAAGAGCAAGATGCTGCATAGCTAGACCAGAAGTGAGTGGAACATTTTGTTACGGAAATGGCCACAAAAAATGCTCCTCCCTGCATTAGAAAATAATTATTTAAAGCAGGATCAATTGGCAGTCCTCTTTGCTGTTGTTGTCATTTGGATGTGGCATTTGTAAATAATATTTCCTCATGAAAGAAAACTTCCAGTGATGACAGCACTCCTCTGGCCACTTCCTGTCTCAAAGGGAAGGAATCAGCTTTTCTCTGGAAACAGCGTCTCCCTCTGAAGAGAAAACCCAGGAACTGTGTTATATTTTTCCTCTAAAGTTTCAGATGAGAGGACTTTGATCCCCAAATGCCATCAGAGTGCCACATATGGGGCAGGATTACCAAGGGGATTTTTAAGACATACGTGGCACTGGACTTGCATAGGACGACATTCGCATGAAAGTAAAAATATAGAAAGAAAATGAACAGCAGGTATGTGACTTGAAGCAAAGCCCACTTTCTTCTGCGATCTTTAAAAACAAAGTGGCACTACATGCTTTAAAACAATTCTTCAAAACAGATTGTTTTACCTCTACGGATGTTAGTGAGTGAAGATCCTTTTATTCTCAGCTAATCGCTGTTCCTGGCTCTTCAGAGGGTGGGGACACATCTTTCAAGAAATAAGCTTAATTAAAAACACAGAGATGCAGACTTTTTTTAAACTATTTTTTTAAACTATGTTCTGGTTATGCTTTTTCTTTTCTCCCTCCTCATTTTCGATTTTCCATGGAGATTAACCCATGCCAGACTTAAACACCCTCAAACTTTAGGAGAGCTCACATGCACATCTGGACCCCAGCTCCGTAGCTCCAGCCCATTGCTGTTTGTTATTGTTTGCATTGCTTCAGGGTTCGTACAAAGTGTTCTTTTTAAAAAAATAAATATTGAAGTGTCTATAGAGCATCTGAGGGAAGCACACTAGGCATTCCTGCTCTAAGGTGTTATAGTCTTTGTGTTACAGGAGCACAGAAAGGAAACTTTGGGGGTGTGTAGGGCACTGGAGTCTCAGAAAAAAGACTTCTGCAGTATTACAGGCCTGGCCTTCCCCTCATTTCTGTGTAAGCCCCTGTACCAAATGCAGGGAGTGAGTTAGGCCTTTGAGAAGCATTCAGATGTCCTGAGTCAGTGAACTTAGAGACCCCACCTGGCATGGGGATTTGAGTGAGACTTGGGCCAGCTGAGTTTGGCCGTTAGGGGCAAGGACCTCTTCTGGGGCTGAGTAATGAGGCAGGAGACACGGAGCAACCCCTCCACAGAGCCCCGAGGGCTGTGGAGACACGGGCAGCGCTGCCGGCATGCAGGAGGTACCCATAACCTTGTCGTCTTACCTGCGTTTATCCCCCTGCCCTGCTGCGATCTGAATGCCTTGTTCTATTTTTATCGGGATTTTCTGTGGATGAACCCTATTAAACGCATCACTAGTGCTGAAATTTGCCTATGCCAATAAAGCCATCTGTTTTATTAACTAACTGCAGTCTCTGGAGCGTTTCTCCCAGGCTCACAGCGGAGCAGCCCTTTGCACGGTCGCCGGCGCGCTGTGTCGGCCCCGCTAACAATGGGAGGGGGCCCGGGAGGGCGCTGGCAGGAAGCGCCGCTTCCCTTGGATAATTGACCGGCTGCGAGACTGGGGAACGAAGATAGCCCACAAGACACACGGTACAAACTGCTGAAACAATAAACAAACAAACCAACGACCAGCACTTCCTTTTCTTATATTGTTTGCGCAGCTTCCTTAACTCGGGTTCCCCCTATCCCACCCCTCAAAAAACGACCTTTTAGGCTCGCTAATGCTYAACCCCTTTGCTGCCAGTTCTTGCTGAAGGCGTAAGCCCACGTTTTCCAACGTGGCTGCCAGCACAGGGCCCGCCACTCCTCCTGAGGGCTTGAAAGCACCTTTACAAAAAGTTGGGTGAGGGGGGACTTAGCCTGGCCATGGGGCTGTGTAGCTGTAATGCCCTGGCACCAGACCTGGGCCCTGCTGAGGCACCAGCATCCAGTTTGGTGGGTGACTCAACTCTGGCTCTTAAATGCTGATTTTCGGAGAAACTGGATTCAGAGCCAAGACCTGGGGAGAAAACTGGATCACGGCTTTGTGACCCAGACCCAGCTCCCCTAACACCCCTGCAGTTGTCCTCCAGCGTGACGTTGTTTCACCGCCGTTGTTACAGGTGGGTCAGCTAAGTCGCAGGTGCTTCCTACCCTGGGTACCGGCGAGCATCCGATGCCATGTTCCCACCGAAATCCTGTCTTCAGGCTCCAGGATGGACTTTTGCCAGTGGTCTTCCCTCTTCTCTCCTCCCCTTTCCAAACCACTGTTTGGGCTGGTTGTTGTTTCAGTGTTTCTGGCTTGTTAATGCCAGAATTATGAAAGCAGAAGTTGGGCAGTAGCAAAACCTCCCTCCACCTGGGTAATTTTTGCAGATGTCTCCCTGAAGAGCAGTTGGGAATTGCCTTTGTTTTTGCACACAGTGTGTCACGCGCGTGTTTCGTCCCTGAGGGGCCAGTGTTCCTCGCACACATGAATTACTGGGCCGGAGATGAGGATGTACCCCCGCATCTGTTAGGCTGCGATACCAGTTGGTGGTTTGGGCACCTTTATGTCACTGACTGAACGCTGCCAGGGAGAGGATAAAACCAGGGATGATTTGGGAGAATTAGGTTGATCCTGCTGGAGTTGAGAAACGGCTTTTCAAAGKAAGCGGCGATATTTCTCCCCTGTCAGCCCATGGATTCGGGGCAGCGTGGGAGGGCCTGTGACCCTTCCCAGGGAAGGGGTGGCTCCGTGGCAGCACGGGCAGAGGCTGTCAGGGGGCAGGTGCTGCCTGCTGCTCAGYGCTCCCAGTTGACAGCTTATTTGTTATTACTTTAAATACACACTGTTTGTGTTAAGCACAGCAAGAAGTCTAGTAAACCGAAATGGTGACATTTCAAAAATGAAGCCTCTCAAGTAGATGTTTAATCTTTCTAATAAGGAAGTTATCTGTTAAATACCAAGTTTAACAGTTATGTAATAAGTCCATATCAAAACACAGATAATGACTGGTAGCCTATGGTTTAGCAATTGGTATTTAATTAACCTATAAATGCTTTCCTGCTTAATCTAAATTACACTTCTAGCCCAAAGACTATTTAAGCTACGGTGCTGGAAGTACTGTCAGTAAAATAGTTACTTTGAGTGCGGTGGCACTGCTGGACAGAAGAAAAAGTTAGCTGAGTCTACATGCATGGAGGGGTGGCTGCGCGTGCAGAAGGGCGGCCACACACAGATCCTCCAGGTCAGGACAGGGCATCTCTTCTTAGCTCTGCCCTGTCCTTCCTCAAAACAGCCTCTTCTGCCTGCAGGGCTGCTCCAGTATAGCTGTATTTGCTGTCTCCCTTCTCGATAACTCCTCTGAAGTCCTCCGTGGCGGCTTTATCTCTTCATTTTAGTTTGATTACAAAACATGCTGAAGGGCCATTTGCACTGTAGAGTTAGGTAAGGAGAAATTCTGCATTAAGCAACACTGTGGGTATTTGTCAGCATTAGAGAGTTATATGCATAGCCACAAACCCCAAAGCAGGGCCCAGCTTTGTCAGACCGTGGGATACCTATCATCACTAGTGAGTTTTTTTAAAGGATGAACTCGCATTTGAAAGACTGGAAAGAGGCCTTAATCCTGGATTGGGGGTTTGGGGAAGCCAGGAAACATGGTTTAAAAATAGTGTGAAAGAAAACAGTGCTAGTCAGGGAAAACTAAAGCCTTAGCCAGCACGCAGCGAATGGGCAAAGGAGAAGGAGACAAACAGAGACAAAGCATGGGAGATGTCTGAGCAATCATGTAGGTGATGTGAGGGGTACAATGAAAAGCTTCAACATTTCCTGCGCCTCCAGGTGGATAAAAGAGGACAGGCATGGGATACCACACCAAGGAATAATGAGAACCTGTTATAGAGATTATGCAGTGTGATAAGAAACCTGCCACAATTGTACATTATCATAGAAATGAAAAAGATCCGCTATCTTTCTACCGCAAACACTGCTGGGGGACCAGGTGGCTGGGGGAAAAGGTGCATGGTGTGGAAGGGGCGACACGTCCTCCTGGGCTCCTGCAATTGGCCCTTGTTGTGTGCTCCGCTGAGCGGGCTGGAGGCATCCGAGCTGAGCTCCCCCGCTCCCTCTTTGGGGAGCGCAGCCTCCCTGGGAGGGAGATGCTTCTCTCAGGCAGGCTTTTGCGCTTTGCTCCTGGTGTATTTTGGCACGTTTCAGGGCTCAGTGAAGTGCTTTTGAAGCCTTTTCTTTTCTGCAGCCAAAATCCCTCTGTGTTTCAGTGTGCATTTCTACAGTGTGGAGTCAAGTGGAGACACGATGGATTTGCAAATCCAACCTTCAGCTAAAAGGGAGTAATGTGGAACAAATTCTTCCCGTGCACAAGTCCTTTGATTTCAAGGGCTTTCCAATCAACCTCCAAATTCACTTGTGTGGCGCAATCCCCCTGAAATCAGCAAAATGGTGCTGTGTTCAACCAGCTGCTGAAGCCTGAGGTGGAAGAGTGGTGCTGTGAGAAGGGCTTCAAAACGAGCCTGTGAGGGACAGGTATATTGGCACGTCAGAAATACTGTGAAAGACCCTGTCTTCAAGTCATGAATCAACGCTGCCATCAAAATCTCCTCGCTCACTGATTCATTACTGTGTGACATGCTAACAGCAGGCTGCTGCTATATGCCTCTTTTCACAGTGTTAAACAAAAAACTGGTTTTACAGTTTAAATAAAAGCTCTTTATCTGTTGCTTTGCACTGGTAGGATGTGTGGTTTTTAGGACTTTATGAGTGGCAGGGATGAATTGTGCAGGAAATGATAGTAACTGTTTTTTAGGCAGCAGCAGTCTTCCTTTGCCCTCTTTGTAAATGCTCAGTGATTCCTTACAGTGAAGTTTTACTGAGCATCTTGCAGAAGAGCACAAGTAGACATGGTAACCAGCTTCCCTATTCTCAGAAGACCAAAACACAATCCCTGCCTGGCTGTGGCACTGAAAATACCAGAACAGCACTTTTATCAGGAGCCCCCAGCTTCTCAAAACTCTGTATACGCTGTGCTTGAGAGACTCCTAAAAGTAGAGAAACTTTATTTGCAATCACTGGATTGGAAAGGCAGATGTTTTCCTTCCTCCCTCTCTCTGATGTCTAGTCCTTGTCAGTTTAGTTAACATCCTGTGTCCATGTGAGACAGTAAATGTAGTGACTTGGGGAATYGCCAAGGGTAACGGGAGCATGCAGCTTCTGCTGCCATTTTTTCCAGCCCTTGCATCTCTTACTGAAGAGTGGAAAATGCATCAGACTTTGTACATTGAAGGGTATAACGACAGAGGCTGGGTCAGTGGGAAGCTCAGTTTGCATGCCAGCTCTGACTGTGAACCTGAGGGAATGGCTGAACAGGAGGGAAGAATGAAAACTGGAAAATACAGCCAGGAGATGAACATGGTGACTCACCTCCTTTCCAGCTTTCGGCAATGAGGCTGTCCTGCAGGCTCCACCTTTGCCTTGTGCCAAATGAAAAGCACATGAGTGCTGAGATCTCACTTCCTAAGGGACCAGGCCTCTACATAGGCATTTCTTCTAGAAAATATTTGGGAGTACTGTCCAAATCCAGCTACTTTAAAGTTGAAAGTGAGTGTCAGCTGGCGTGTGGCATGCCAGAGTATTTTGGGACAGGCAGAGTTTCATGAGATCCTTTGCATTTTATCTACTTTGTTTAGGTCAATTTCATCTCTTAATTACAATGTTTCCTCTTGCAGGTCTGCAAGAGGAGAAACGGTTCAAAGGTGGAAAAACAATGCTGTCCGGGACAGCAATAAGTCTGATGGAGATGCTGGGAACCAAGACAATAAATCCTTGTTCCAACTGATATGATTCTCCCTGTCCAGAAAAGGTTAGCCTCCTTTCGTGCAGCATCTAGCATAAAGAAGCCATAGTCCATGAAACACTTTAAATCTAAATTTTACTAACTATAATCCCTTGCACAGCTGCGTTTTGTCTTTTGTGGTAACAGTCACACAAAAAGACCTGGTTGTACAGTCACTGGTACAGAAGAGCCTTCAGGACCAATATTCATGTCCCATGTTGCTAAGCATTACATGTAGACCTGTAGTAACAATAAGTCTTATTTCAAAATGCAAAATACTTAGCAAAACAGCAAAGGAAAGTAAGTGTTGCAGTTGCCTTGATGGTGAATGGTAGCAGTAGTGCACCCCCATCCTTCCCTGCACCTTGCCTGAGGAGTACTGGAGTTTTTGAAGCTTTTGGACTTTCAGCTTTCCCTGTGTTTCCCAGTGCTAGGGTTTGCAGTGCAGGATGAGTACCGGGAGTTGATGTTCATGGGCACCAAATAACTATCCTGTGTCCTAGCGAAGGTGAGCACCAAGACTAGGATGCTAGAGCCAGGCCCGGTGCGTAGGGGATCTTGTGGCAAGTGCTATAAGCAGCATGTTAGGGGTGGGTGCTTTTGAAAAAATGATTGCACTCTGATGTTCTTGGCTTCTCCTTAAAAAGTGAATGGGTAGTCTTCTGCAAACTTCTGAAGCAGCTGTGACACCGGTCTAAATACCATTTGTGATAAGAGGAATATACAGATATTCATAAAATCTGCCAGTGCTGGTACATCTGCAGATGGGGATGTAGGAGAAATGTCATAGCTACATACACTGAAAGATGAGCTGAGACACTTTCTGTGTAACYGTGGTATGGTGGTGGGAATCAGAGAGGGAAAGGGGGAAGCAGGAGGTAGATGTCATGTCTTTTTAGGGTTCCACCCAATCAAGACACAACTTAATTCAACTAATAGCAGTAATTAGGGTTGATAATTAAGTATGAGTTTCAGATTTCTATTACACAACCCCAGAGAGTTGGTATTTTTGTACCTACAGTAACCTCTCCTATACCTGCCTAGAGTTTTCTTTGTCTTCTGTTTTTTAGGTTTTTTTTTTTTTATTTCCACTCCCAAATCCAAGACAAAATGTGACATTCTCCATTCATAGGAAATGGGACATCACTGGTGGAAATAGCTGTCTTGCTATCTCCTCTATCTCTGGGCTGTTAAAGAGAGGGAATGTCTTGGGAACCTGGCCAAGAATTGCCATCTCATGGCTTATAGAATTACTGTTAATAGTTTCTGTTCTTAAGGTGGAGGTCAAAGGGGGCATAAAAGTGCCAACTGGTTTGTTGATACCACTGCTGGAATTAGAAGCAATTCAGGGGGCTAATTTGGTTAATTCTCAAAACACATCTAAGAAGAAAGTTTCATAGTCCCTGCTTTCTTGGGGGGGAGATTAGCCAAGGCTGCTAAAGCAGACTTTAGATTTTGATTTGAGAATTTATGCCAGTTAATCATTTGCTCAGGTGGTTAGTTCCTTACCTGAATGAGCATTAATGCATCCAGAGCTGAACTGCAACCCAGTCAGGACTCTGCCTCTCTTTTGCCATCTGCCCCTAGCCCTGACCAGTTCATACCAGCCATGTCCAGTGAGAAGCATAAATATGTTGTTAGCAAATATAGATGGATGTCTGCTTGGTGACTGTATCTGTCCTTCTCCCAGGATATTGCCCAGCTTTCAGCAACCTGCAGCTTATTAATTTCCYGAACTTAAAGTTAGATCCACACCTTCATGTTTATCCTTGATTTGTGGCTCTTTCTTATTAATTTTTATAATTAGATTCTGAATCTATTTAGACTTTTGGTCTCTGCAATATCCATTGGCAATGAGTTCCACAGTTTATCTTTGTGCTGTGTGAAAATGTACTTCCTTTTGCTCCTTTTTAACCTGCAGTTTGATTTCTGTGATAACCCCCACTTTTCGCATTGCAAAGAACAGTGAGTAATATTCCATGATGTCTTTCTAAAAAAACACTTCTGATGATCATTCTTGACATCCTTCATGATTTTCCTCAATCAAGCATCTGCTTTTTCAAATTGGGGAGCCCTATATTGTTTAATATTTTCTTATATGCCAGATATATACCTTTGACGATCATTCCACACTTCGTAAAAAATCCAGGTACCATCAAGAATTGATAAATTGCCCAAACAGACTGATAGAAGAGTTTTGTTTTCCGACCTTATCCCACAGGTGCCACATTCAAGGCAGGAGATGCTGTGTGAAACATAACTGAAGTTTCTTTGGAAAATGACTGCCTCTTAGTGTAGTACAATATACTGCACTTTTTAGAAAGCACAGTTTTCACTACCAATTCCATAGCATAGGTATTTGAGCAACTGTCCTAAAATTATTAGGAAAGTTAAATGTTTCTGAGCACTGTCCTTTTAGTGCTCAGAAGCACCTGAGATAAGAATCAGTGTTTTTTAAGTGTTTCATATGATACATACTTATGTGAACAAATTATACATAATATACCTACAAATACCCATAGCCATGTATTTTTAATTTAATTCAGATACTGATGTCAGTAACCAACAACACAGGACAGTGCAGGTGCTTTGGGTCTTAGACCCAGATGTGGCTGCAACAACACCTGTACCGACTCCATTAGAAGCATTGACAGTCCCAACACAACTGCTGTCATTGCACAGCTCTCAGTGGGGTAAACAAGTTTTGTCTTCCTGTACTGGGTCAGGGGCAGCAGCCTGAACAAGATGCAGAGACTGTTTTCTGCTGCAAAGTTACCTCAAAAGCTCAAGGGAAAGCGTGTGTGAAATTGTTAATATTTTACTCCCTTTGTTCTCCGAAAAGCAGAGGGAAAGGAYACAGCTTGTTGTTATTTACAACAGTGCGAGTGTGTTTTTTTTGTTTTGGACTTTTTCTCTTTTTACGTTAGAATTTGCAATATGGGAAGGGTCAGAAATCGGGACATCCCAGTTGGGTACCTGAGCCAAAGGGGCGAAAAACATCAATGGCTTGGAAGTTTTGGCAGACAGTGATATGAAGAATTCATCTAAATTGTAACTCAGTGAACAGGTTTCTCTGCATAACTGATTGTTTCATAGAGTCACTGCAGTGGTTTCATTTCAGTAGCTTCATTTCACTTTGTTAGTAAGGATCTGCTGGTCTTTCTTCTAAAGACTTTGCAAAAATACCTTGAGAATGACATAATTAAGGTGGGTAAGGACTTGAAGTATGCTACAGTTATAGACTGCTTCTTTTTATTTGTGTAAGTATTTTATTTCAGTCTTAAAGTGTTCGGCTTTATATCTTCTTAAACACTCAGATGGTGCTGTTTGTTTGTACATACCACTTTCCAGAGAGGGACAGCACTCGATGATTTTTCAAGGCATCAGTGGTTCATTACAATTCTCAATGTTACATTGGGGACTTCCCCATAACCAAATGAGTAGATAGAGGATACAGGGTTTTGATTTCAGGATTTTTTTCCAGAGGCAGGTTGTTATTACTGCTGAGAAGAAGCGAGATACCATGCAAATCACAAAATCTGGATGATCGCTGTGATACAAAGAAGCAGGGAATACAATTGAGTGAAAAAAAGTAGTAAGACAAGTGACCAGGTCAAACTGCTTGCCAAATTACTTGAATGTCCAGTATGACGCATTGCATCCACCCCAATTAATAAAGTTTTCTACATTTAAAAAAATCTTGATTCAGTCAGAATACACATGCAAGCATTTGAAGAAAGGAGGCCATTAAAGATTAGCAACAGAGAGCAGGGAGGAATATATGTATAGATTTTCCTTGTCAGTAAAGAATTTTCCAGTCATAAGAGTGCATTGTGCCGCATGCTGATCTCACAGATGGTGCTGTAAATCAGGGCTAACTCTGAAAGTGTCAGTTGAATTATCTTTGTGTAAATGGGATCCGAATTAGTCCCTAGCTGTGAAAGACAGTGATTGCCTTGAGGCGTAAGCACAGATAGGAAAACCAAAGGGKTTTTTTTCACCCCCCCCCCTTGGATTCTGACTCACTTTGTGGCTTTGAGCATTTTGCATAATTCTTTTGCCTTGGTTTCCTTCCTGCAAAGTCAGCTGATAGTTCCAGAGGAACTCTTGAGTAGAGAACTTTGATTATGGAAATTGCTATAAAAAAGCTTGTTTGTTACCATTAAGGGTGGCAATATAATACATTAGAAAATGTTAGCTCAGCAAAGGGACTCAGAGGGAGAAAGGTAGCACAGGCACACCAGAAGCTGTTTTTTAAAGTACTAGATATTAATTCATATGATGGAGAGATGTGTAGAAAGAGAACATTCAGCTTTAAGGCAAAGTTACCACCCAAGAGTGAAGCAAAGAATACGATCCTGTGACTATACGGGTCAGACTTCAAAACCTACTACAAGTCCCTTGTGACTTGCATGTGAATTTAATTCCAGGCAGTAGTGAACACAAGCTCTTCTTCTTTGATGTCCATTTGGCACATGTGAAATTTGCGGGTGTCCTGCAATATTGCTGTAGATGTGTAGAATTTAGAGGTCTTCTCTCCTAAGGAGAGACCGTGGGTGTACACAGCCCATCCCACTCTTTCCCTCATTCCCCTTCCAAAAGACACACTCAGTTTTTGGTTAAAGATTGTAAGAAGTGGGATCCAACCATCAATCTCCTGTACTGGTTGTCAGTACAGTGACAGGAAGAGGGATTTGTTAAATTATGTGGGCACATCACTGCAATAATCTTATCTGAGTTTGCAGAAGAGAGATGCTCACATATAAAATCCTACCTCCCAGTTGAAGTACCTACCTGTGTACTTGACAGGGCCCGATTTGCTGCCAGAAGGGAACAAGCTGGCAACTTAGCAGCAGTGGCAGATCAAAGCCAGAGAGTGATGTTTTCCTAATGTCTCAGATAAATACTCAAGGACTAAGTAATGAAAAATACAGCCTCTGAATTTATACAGTTTCTGGAAAGAAAATGCAAAAGTCTGCTCACCATCCTTCAACTTTCTGATAGAGGATCCTGGGATGTGACAACGGCACAAGATTCCTGGTCTTTACTACGACACAAGACATCTAGGATGTGATTAATTTTACCTAAATGTTGTCATTTAAAAGCCAGATGTCTGGACTTCTTCCATAATGAGTGGAGGAAAAGGAGGTGATCTATCCAACCTCTCTCTATCTCCCTGGGCTGTAGAGGGAGCCTAGTTAGACCAGAGACTAATTTACAGACAGCTAAAATTATTAAGATGAATTGCCTTTTTAGTGCTTCTTATGTGTAAGAAATTGTACACTTTCCCTGCAATTGCATATAATATCTCTATTTTACAGGGAAGAGGAAAGTGAGGCTGAGATCAAGTCACTTTTCCAAAGACAGTTAGCAGCAGAACTGAGATTACAATGTACATGCATCTCACTCCAGCCCCCCTTTTTATTCTTTCAGATTATACTGTGTCCCAAAGACAACGAATAATTAATGTGTGTGCAGAAAGCCATTTTCACTTCTCCTCATGGGCATAAAGGAGGGTAAAAAATATGGCTTAGTGGACAAACACAGCCAGCTCCACCAGGCAGGTTCTAAGATTTAAAGTTGCTCATGGAACAATAAGGGCTCATTACCAAACTCAGCTAATTTCAAGTTCCTAAAGTCGGGCAGCAAGTTTCAGAAAACTGGGCTTGTGAAGAAATATGCAGTGATTTACCTGCCTCGCCTGACAACAGCATTGCATCGTTGCTGTTGTTCTCTTTGCAGAGCATATGGAAGCTGAGTGCTCCCTGGCTAGTATCCAGACATCCAAAAGTTAAATTGATGGGAATTGCCATGAGGGTTCTAGCTAATGGGAGACATAAAGAATGAAGCCTGTTTTATTTTTGCTTGTTTCTTTTCTTATGAGAGTTTTGTTCATAGAACAAACCTAGATACAACTGCATGCAACATATTTCTTCTGCATTTGCCCCCTGGGGATGACTTACGCCAAGTTGTGATCTGCTTTGCTGTTCCAGCCCATTGGGCTCATCAGTTTATTCAACTGACTTTTTAAATGGACTCATTTTTCCTGACTTTGGAAAAAGTGGCAAGAATCTAATTGCACTTGTGGGTATGGGGTGTAATGTCAAGGCTGTGGGAGGGAGTGAGGGGAGAGAGGGAAAACCAGCAGTCGTCTCCGTTTTTTGGGGGAGGGCACTGCTTCTGAGAATGGGAAGAGCTCAGTGGGCAAATCTGTTGGGGTGGCTTGGTGGATTTGCACATCAATCACCTGTATATAGGATACATTTTAGATGACATAGCTGGTGTCTGCACAAACTGGTGCATGATGCTTAGTCGTTTCTTATCCACAGGGACAGATGTTACAGAGAAGCTTAGATATGCACCTGTAGTTAGATTAAATATTTGAGGACCAAATCTTCTTCAAGCCATTAGATCTTGGGGTCCCTTTTCACAGAGCACTGTATATGCACTCTCTGGACCAAACTGCAGATTAACAGCTCCACAGATGGAGAAATACTTTTTTTCCTAAATCACAGTTCTGTTTCATTTTTATGTTGCTTGCTAGATTAAGTTTTACAGCTCTCTCAGTTTTTTCTTTTGTTATGCAAAGTGAGATCAAGAATTTTTACTGTTGTACAGTTTGGAAAGTTTTTTTTTTTTTTCCCCCATAAGGAAAACTAAGGAAATCAAAGGTGATTCATCTTTAACAGCAAGTTATTTAAACCAAACAATGCCTTTTGATTTATGATAATGGAAGAGATTGCAGAATAGTGATGGGGGTCAGATGAAAACCCACACTGCACAGATTTTTGTGATAAGTATCATTATATTCATGCACTAAACTAATTCTGCACTATCAATTTTATTTGTGGGCTTTGTTTATTTTAAAAGTTTTTATTTAGTGAATTTATTGGCAGGGTGTGATTGAGAGCCTTGGAAATAGAAGCCTGCTATTCAGAGAACAGATATAAAATTTCCCCATGCTGCCCTGCCAGTATACCTCAGCTCTTTGGGACTACGACATTAGAGTGAAAGAACATGACAGCGGCTTTCTGAGGTCACACCAGAAGTCTAGCCCAGTAGCCTGTGTCCGACAGTGACCTATAACAGCTGCCTAGGGCAAGAACACGTAATGAGAGGAAACAAATAGTGATACTTTCCCCCAAATATTCCCCTACTCACCAACAGTTTGCAGCTGAGAGACTTCCTGAATTGGAAACTGTTTTGTGCTTACACGCCTGCAGCAGGCTTTTCCTTCCACGCCTCTGCTCAGCTGCTTATGACCCTAGGCACACACACAGCATCATAACATCCTGTGGCAAGGAGTTCCACATTTTAACTGCATTTTTGCTGCCCCCAAAGTTTTGGACTGGAAAGGAGACAAATAATGGCACTCATGTCCCTATCACTATGCAACTCACTGTGAGGGACTTTTGGTCTTTGAACCTTTCATTCAGCAATCAAATTTACTTTTTCACTGACTTCAGGCCTAGACTTAACATTTAGCATAGACGATGACCAACTCCAAACATTAAAAAATAGAGTCAATCCTAGTTATAAGGTTTTTTTTTTAATCACCTGCTTTTTTATTTTTAAGCTAAATAATGTATTCTACTTCTCTTGTGGATTTATAACTGCTGGAAGTATTTTCTCTGTCATGCTTTTAATCTGTTTTATTTTATTTTTTCCTGGCATGATAAATTTAGACAGCTTTTTGCTTGTTTAAGTTTAGTTTTTATGAATCAGCTTGACTCCAGCAGCCAGGGTTTTAAGAAATGGGCCAAGTATGGTGATATAGAAGAGAAAATCATGAGAGCTGGCAGCATTGGGATGACTTCTTTTGTTTTATTTTGTTGTGTTTTCAGAAAACTCTTTTAGGAAAGATCTAAAACATGCTGTACTTCATATAGACTGTTCCAAAGAATCACAGTTGGCTTTTACGCTTAGTATAGAGAATCAGCAAAAAGTAGGTCTGGAGAGGACCTGTTAAGATGAGCTGGCTCATCCCCCTTTCTGAAATAGGATTCCTGTGTTATTTGTTTGTCTAACCTGGCCTTAAATGTCCTCCAGTGACGGAGTTTCTGCAGCTTCTCTAGATAATCTGTTTCAGTGCTTAACTATCCTTATCACTAGAAAGTTTTTCTAATGTCTGAACTAAGCCTCTCTTGCTGCAGTCTAAGCTCATTATTTCTTATCCTACCCTCAGTGGAGATGAAGAACGTTTATTTGCTTGTTCTTTGCAGCAGCCTTTTAGAAGAGTGTTATTATGTCCTCCCTCAGCCCTCTCTTCTCTAGACTAAACAACCACCATCCTTCACTCTCATCTCATAGGCCATGATTTCTAGGCCTTTGAGTGTTTGTGCTACTCTTTTTTCGCTTGGCACATGTCCTTACTGAGGCATGGGACCCCAAAATGGACCCACTATTTCTTCAGAAAGGACACCATGACTGGATCTGGTGCTGCAGGGCTGTTTCTCGCTTAWTGCTGATACAGCCTCTCTCTCACCCCACAACAACATTTATCCTTCCTCTGCAGCAGTGCGGTGTTGTTGGCCTGTGCCGTGCCTGAGAGCCGTTGTACTTCTGCCCATCCCCTTGACGCAGAGCTGTGGCCTCGCCAGCTGTCCCCACCATGGGACTGGATATGGAGCTACTTCTGCCAGGGCTGGCTCTTTGCCCTTATCCCRACTGAATTATGCCTTTTCTTTTCCAGAGGTGCCCTACATCTGGGCACACAGCTGTCTCACACCTGGATTGGGAGACCTTTGGGCTTCAGCTTAACCCCTATGGAGATAATGTAATGCAGTGYGCAGACATAACAGAGATCTCTCTTAACACAATCACTTAATTCTTAAAAGTGCTTGAAAAATACTGGAGAACCTGATTTCTCCCTGAATCTTACCTCTCTTGCAACTGGGCAGTGTTATAGGATGAATTTTCTCTCCTCTCTTTCACAGGCCATGCTTTCAAGTAAAGGCCAGTGATTTGCTTTTCTTATTACAACTGCCTGTACTTGGGACCTGTGTCGCTTCTGCCATGTGCTCAGCTGTCAGATTATAGCTCCCTCATCAGCCAAGCTCGTTCCCTCTCTTCATGGAGACTCAGCGAATATCCCAGAGCACCATGTTTGATGTCTCTAGACTGATGTCCTGACACCTTTTAGGGATAACCCTCCAGTCTGTTGTCTGGCATCTTTCCTGGGCCAGCCTGCCCGGAGAGCACCAAAATCACATTCCTCGCACTTTCTGGACATGCATCCAATACCTCATACAAAATGGAGTTCATTGATGGTTACCAATGTATTTCACTCTTCACAGTAACTTCAGTATGCTTGTCAATTTTTCACTTCATGCACTGTGGCTTTAAAAATGCACTGAAACAGCATTAAAATGGTCTTCCTGATGGTGGTGGGAATATCATGAACCTACACTTCCTTCTTTTCAGTACTTCAGAGCTGCTTAGCCCATTGATCTCTGACACACTTTGCAATTTATAAAAGAAAGGCATTAAAAAGATTTCTCCACAACTCCTTTAAATGAACAAACAACAAAACTCAAATTCTGTAAGAAACAAGCAACTTCGCCATCTTTTTCAATCTTCTAAAAATACCAGGAAAAAGAGCGTTTTTACCTCTGTCTGACTAGTGTTTCATGAGTAGCTGCCCCATACTGGTCTAGTACCGTGAAGAGTACGTTGTACTCAGTACTCCTTGACGCTCTCCACTCTAGATCTCCCTGGAAAATTGATAAATCACTTTGGTAGTACTTCTCYACTCTGCTGCAGCTCACAGTTGTCAGCAAAGCCTCATAATAGAATGACATTTGGCGTTTCTGACAAATCTGAAAGAATAAGTGTGGACCCATTATCACTGTCTATTGCCAGGACGTATCAAACTGACACGATCTCATTCCTACACAAGAACAGAGCCTGCAACCTAATGTCAAGGATTAAAGGAAATTCCTGAAAATTCTGTACTAAAGCTGTCTTGCCATTTCCTTTTTTCTTATTCATTCCTGGCCTGTTTCTTCAACCCCCTCCCATTACCTTTCCAAAAAGGGCAGGACATAGATGAGGAATATCTGAAAAAGTGTTTGAAATCACTTTTAGCAAGACACATAATAATCTGTCTTCATTTAAGCAGATAAACCTGCCCTCCCCGAAAGGGGCATTGCAAAGGGCAAGTTTCACCAATAAAAGCTATGCTGCTCTTCACTTTTTGATTTAGACGCAGGAGGAGCATWGGTTCGGCACATGGGTAACAGGCCAAAATGGAGGGAGAATGAGGGTGGAGGAAATACTTGGTTTGGGAGAAGGCTGGCTGGTGAATACAGGAAACAAATGTTTCATGATTTCTGCAGCGAGTAAGACTGAACTGGCTGAGACAGCGGCTGTATTACCTTGAACTAAAAACATCTCATTGAYGGCTGTAATATGTAAACCTGTCAATTGCTCAGGCCTGTCAAGTTACACCATACCATTTGTATTAGCTTGATATCTGGAGAGTCACCTCAGCCATTAGACAAGGTGCTTTATACTCTGTCAGATGACTTGCATTTAATATAACATAACTGTTAGGTTGGAGGTGCTAGAAAACTTTCTGGTGCTGCTTCCAGCACCTTCCTCCCCACTAAATAATACTTTTTACTTTAAAATAAAAGGCATCAGCAAGGCTATGTGCTAAAGAGCTCAGAAACTAACCTTACTCATATTTTGTTTGGTTGCCAATAGCTTTAATCAGAGTTGCCTTTTCTGAGTCATCGCTGTGACTAATCCGCTTGTGAGGCCACTTAGAATAGACTTCCTCTGAAATCGTTTGTCCTCTTCCGACTGAACTGCCTCTGACCCAGAAAGATGACTTCAGCAAAAACCTTTGGTCTTCCCTTGTATTGTGGTTTACACTGAATAAAGGGGATGGGTAAGTAAAAATATCAGTATGTTTCTTTGGAGCATCATAAAGTGCTCTACTGAAATGAGAAATATTTGTCATTTTTAATGAAAGAATAAAATGAGTAAAGTGACTTGCCCAAGTTCCCATTCTGAGGCAGTGACAGAACTTGGGATTAGGATCAATCACCTGATTTATTCACTAAAAATAAATAATCCTGACTTCTCTAAATCCATCACATTGGATTTTCAGATTCAGTCTAATTTGGAATATTGACATACCTTTCAAAATATTCCACCCTACTTATTCCTACCTCACAGTACACCTCAATTACCATATTTCCACGTGCATGGACCATGTGTTATTTGTCAAAAAGTTTTAATTCAGCAGGACTGTGGCTTGTTCTTAGGTGTGGTGAACAAAAGCGTAAATGTACCAGGCATGGACCTTTTCTTCAGGGTTGAAAGATCTTTCTGTCCTTGGTGCAGATTGCAATAGAAGCCTTTCCCTATGGGTAGATTATTTGGGAATAAGGATATTTTAGGGAACATTATTTTTGAAGGGGCTTGGATTCTGAGAGAGATGTGTTTTATATGTAAAAAAATATGACAGTTTGGTAGATTTTGTTACAGACAGCAATGGAGCTTGTGCACTATGAATAGGTTGAATATATGTGATAGCAGCCTAGTGATTTTATTTTTTAGTTTTTTAATTGATAACTGTGAAAAGTCTAATTGTGGCCTCACATGTTTAGCTGCCGCAATCTGAAAGTTGCTCACACTTTTGTGTGTGGCATGTATTACTAGTGTCTTAGCAGATGTGCTCTTGGGTGTGCAAAGGCATAGTTTCACAAGCATTTCTTCTGACGGCAGTATTAACTCAGCACACAAACAAACTGATTTTTGTTGTTTTGGCCTGTGGCTGCACAAAACCAGCTGCACAAGCAACACTGAGTTGGGGGTAGCAGGAGAGGAACAACCAGGWGGAAGCCTGAGGGGCAGCTGAGAGGGATGGTCACTGTGTGAGGTCTTCCACACTCATGAGAGTGACTAAGGAGTCCCCATTCTGGTGCTCTGTTAGTACATATATTAGAACAGTTACCTTCTGTTTTTTTTTCAATATTTAACTGATACGGTCACTAAAAACCATGGGTGGCATTAGTCACAGTGTAGTCTGAGGGACTGCCTCCACACCTGAATCATCTAAGTTAACACCGCATATGTCAGCATGTTTTATTTTAAATACTTATTAACAAATACCTCAGTATTGTCACATATATATATATATATATGTATATATATATGAACACACACATAAAAAAGCAGTATGTTTTCTGCCTTCAACAGTCTTTCACAATTCAACAGAAAACTGCAGATGTGTTAATACCTAATTAAATACATTCTGATCTAGGGTTACCTAATTTTGCCCTCTATTTAATGAGATTTCTCTAGCAGGATCTGTGAATAGTGTTTTTTCTTTTTTCTTTGTGTTTTAAATAACCTTTATGCTTCCATATGGCTTGCATGACTCAGACTTTATCATTTATAGATTAAAAAGTCACAATTAAAATCCTAGATAAGACTAATGAGTTGAGCATGGCAGATAGAAGAACTTTTTAAAAATGAAATTCTAACTAAATTTTAAATCTGCAAAGAATGCATAAATTCTTAGTGAAATATTGATTAAAAAGAGTTAATTTGTCTAATGAGTCAATTCTGAAAAATTCTGCTATGCCTAATAAACGAAGGTTGCATGGCTTAGTGTGATCATGTTCCTTCCCCACCCTCAACTACATCATGCAATGAAAACTGCATTATTCTTGATAATGATGCTAAATGAATTTTTTAAGGACTCGTTCTCTGAAGCAGAGGATTTTTTGACTGTATATTACTCTGAATATTTACATGCTGTTTCTGCAGCTGTCATTCTGCAATTTTGTATTTCTGTTTTCTGTGGAAAATGTTCACCCAGCTCTGATTTATTTTTATTTTTAATAAAAATGTGCTGTTCTCCCATAGAAGAATCTTTTCTGACTCTACTAATCTGACTTGATTTTCACTTTTATGTTAAGCTCTCATTACCTGAGCTCAAGTAATCCTAAATAGGTGGTTACATTCGCTCTTTGGTGCAGGATGAAAGGCGGGAAGAAGGCTGTGGTGTGTCTGGAGAGTGAGATAAACTTCTGATAACCTGCTCTATCTTTGTGTGTTTACCTGAACCAAAACTTTTGGAGATGATTGTCAAATGATTGTTCTTGAACCTTTTGCTTTTGTTAAATGTAATCCTACTTATCTCAGCAGAGTCTCTTGGAGTCCATACCGCAGCTCACTGAGTGGATGAATAGGCTTTTTTTTTTTTTAATTGCAGTGGATACAGATTACAAAAGGGAGAAGGAAAACTCTCACAAGAGCTAGTGGAAATTCCCCTTGCTGGAGAGGGTCCCACAGTGTGCTAATATCTCTCCCTTCCCACATGCACTGGCCATCATGACAAGCATGAATTTAATTAAAAAAAGAAAGGGGAGAGCATAGTGGGGAAAAAGCCTTCAGGAAAAAGCATGTGTGCCACGTGCTGTAATACAGGGCGGAAGCAGACCCCTGCTCCTTGCATGTGTGCAGATCCTCCCCTGAGGCCTCCTCGTGATGAAGCAAATGCTCTGGACCATCCACTCAAGATCAAAAGCTGCAGAAAGCTGAGCATGAGTTTCACTTCCCTCATCCTTCAGGCAAGCATGTATTTGTTCAGGCTTCTTTAAATTACTTTTCATTGATCTAGGTGTTTCATACTTGGGATATTTCATACTCAGGTTAAAATATAAAAAGGTCACACACTGTAATTAAAAATGTATTCTCCTCATGAAAATGAAGGGGAAATTTAAGCTCTAATTAAGTTAGAAAAATAAACATGAAAATCATCATTTTCTTATTCAGTAGTTCTTCCTCATACATACTTTGGTTTAGACACACACAATGTATTTTTTTACTTTTTCTAAACTATTCTTCTATATGTTACAAATTCTTTATCTTTGGATGTAATCAGCAGATGTCACCTTGTTCATCTTTGCAAAGTTGTCATTGCTGGTACTGATATGTGATCCAGGAGGAAAGGTGATCAGATATTTTAAAAGGGCTGTGATCTTATCGGAGTGACACAGTTCAAAAAAAGTATTTAAGCAGGTTGGGATAGGTCAGTGTAAAATTTTAGCAATGGTATGACTATAATATAAGACAGTCCACAGGTATTTAGTGCACTATATATTTTTGTATATTACTCTATACTACTTGTCTCTCAGATAGGGATGCTCTTAGATGATGCAGGACTCAGGCAAACATTCTGGACTATACTTAAAGTAAATAAAATTTGCCTATCTCCACTCCTAATTCCCTGTGTGAGAGCATGTCTCCTACCTCTGACAGTCTTCAAACACACACCTAATTTCTGCAGACCCAAGTCCCAGACCTCATTCAGCCTGTTTCACCAGCGGGATGCTGATGCCTGTGCCCCCACTTTTTTCAGAAGGCCTCTTTGTTTGCTTTGTCATGTCCTCAATTTCCATTGGAAAATGGAAAAATTCACCCCAATCATATAGGAGGTATTTGCCAAAATTCATCTTGGGGGACTTTCCGAAAGCATTACTTCTTCCTTGCCTCTGACCCAGGGATACTGTTGACTCCTTCTTCTTATCCTGGAATAGATTGAAGAGCATCTGTTGCTTTTACAGCTGTCAAGTGTATCTGCCAATATTTGTCCTTATATTCATATGCATGCTGCAGGAGACAAATGCTTTATCCTTTCATTTTCCTGATCTCAGTTCCCCAGAAGGCTAAAAAAAGTTAAATAAAATGTAGAAAAAGTTTAGCACCAGAGGTTTCAATTATTGTTAAGGGGTTTAATATATCATAACTGTTGAAGACTTTGCTGTTTCCTTGTGGGTCTTTCTCCTTCACTGTGATTAAGTTCACAATGAAATCTAGATAAATATGACATTTAATGCAATCCTATCGGTGCTGCTATGGAGACATGCCTTGTAGGGTGTGTCTACCTTACTTTGGTCTACCATAGCTTAAAAAGTTCAGTATGCTTCTGCCAGCTCTTCCTAGCTCCCCACCTTTGTTGTTAATAGCCTAACATACATCTAAAAATAATACTTTGCAACTTTATATGCTATTTGTCATCATTAAAGTGCTTCACAGATCTCTGTTAACTAAGTACTGTTGATGTGGTTTTAGGCAGGCAGGGCCTTTTATTCTACTGGAAAAATGGTGAAATTGAAGTACAGAGGCTAAGGTCTAGATCTTCCACAGTGCTCAGTATTTAAGAGCGTGGATTTGTGTTATGATTTCTCCAGTGGCAAAGCCACTTGAAAAAGTCTGTCCCCTCCCACAGCTCCTCCTGCAGTTTGCCTCCCCCCCAGTTATACCATTTCTGCTGTTTGAAGTTTCAAGTCTGAAAGCAGATCAATAGTGATGTGTTGCTAGGAGTATGTCCTGGCCCCGTGTCCTTTTCCGGTCCTTAATTAGGACTGACTCCCGTGAGAGTTTTTCCTTGTTAGGGACTGAAGCAAAACCAAACCAGGACTTCAGATTTAGCTCATGGTGACGGTCTCTTTCAAAAGAAGCATATGTTCCTCACTGTGCATGCACAAGAGGACACATCTTTTCACCCTGTCTTAGGTGAACAAATGTTTTGTAAAGGTAAAACAGAACCACCAGCTCTTTCCAAATTGCTACATTTTTTTTTTAATCTAGATTTTTTCAGTGATGTCCTTAAGCCATGACTTCACAAACAGGGGACAAGGAGGAGCAGGAATTAGTGGCTGAGACTGGAGGGCGGACAAGAACTTTATTAACCAGCTTTGCCAATGAAAAAAATTGTATTTTGGAATAATTTCCACTGAACTTAATAGGAGTTTGAAGGCTGTCAGAGGTAGGAGACATGCTCTTACAGAGGGAATTAGGAGTGGAGATAGACAGGCAAATTTTGTTTATTTTGTTTAAGTATAGTCCAGAACGCTTGTCTGAGTCCTGCATCATCTAAACTCTAGGAGTATATTCATTAGGCAATGTGAATGCAGATCTGTTAGGTCAACATGAATACAAAAATCACTTTTTTCTCTAGCTGGTTGCAACCCTTTGCTTAACAACTCTGCATGCTGTGATAAGGGGTACTGTGCTTGACTTGCTGCGCTGGGATGGAAATCTTGGTTCCCCCAGCAAAGCAAGGGCAAACTTCCTTGAAGCCAGCATGTCACACACTGCCTCCATCATGGTGTCAATGTATGTGTCAGCTTTATGCACTGTTTCTTGTAATTTTTATTTCTGTCCTCCCTCCCCCCATTTTAATAAAGGGCATTTTAATGAGGACTGAATAGCATTTATTATCCAGAGAGCATATCATTTCCAGTTAGCCTGATGGATTGGTAAGAACATGTCTCAGCTCCACCCAGCTACTGAGTCCTTAATTAGGGAGCTTTTCCTTAGTAAGGGCTGAACTGTGACACCATTCAAGGCATTCATATTTTCCTCGTGTTGATGGTCCTTTCATAAGGAGCACATGCCCCTTGTGAACACASCAGTGGGGACAATCTTCCACCAAGATCCTGAAGGGTTTTGCTGGAATTTCACATCCAGCTGACTTCAGCGCACAGGCGCTGCATCTGCACACAGGAAGAGGTTGGGGGAGATGTAGTTATATGGGTCCTTTAACTCCTTTGCTTTTAAAATGCTTTAAAATGTTAAATTCTCAAAGTAGAGAAATCAGGGCACATCTGCATTGCTAGTTAGGCCTTTTACAGACCCAGGACTTCCCTCTGTATTGGTTCACCCACACTTTAGATCCTTAGTCTTAGTAATTTTGGTCTCCTTTTCTCTTTTGTTGGACCAGGAAACCCCTAGCTGCAGAGTCAGAGACTTGCAAGGCTTCTGTGAGAGCTGAGCTTTCTCTTTTAATGTGGTCTGGACAAGATGCTTGTCCTCCCACGAAAGCATCACTGCTATCTCTGACCAAAATAAAGCTCTGGTGGCATGGACAGTTACTACATCAGGAAAAACTTCAAAGAATGTTTATTTCTGTGAGCTGGTGATATGAAAGGACAGTAAGAACAAATTGATAGCAACAACTCAGTGCCTTCTGTCAAGTGAAAGAAAAACGTATTTTGATCCTTTGGGAGATGCATTTGGATATAACTAGTCATGGAATATTTAAAGGAGCCTTGGGGGGGGGGCTTCTGGTGAGAGAGCTGAGTTTGCAGCCACTACCTGTGGTAGCTGCGAACTGTCATATCTATTTTTCCTCTCCTGGGGGGAAAAAAACAATGCCTGTTTTCAGGGATGATGGGCTTGCCCTGTAAAACAACTTTCTCTAGGACTATTGTGTAATATTTGTGGGGAGGCAAAACTGAGCAAATCAGATTTGTTTACAACAAATAGGACTTGCTCCTTGGAGGCTGTCATAATGCAGTTTTCTCAGTTCAAAATGATGCTAATTGGCTCCCACCTAGTTACCAAGGGGAGGCTCTGTGAATTCACATATGTCACCTGCTGGAAATGACTAGAAGACTGAAAATGTATTCAATTCCTCAGGGAGTGTTTTTTATCCTTTTAAATGGGTTTTTGTGTGAAGAGGTATTTGATAGAATATCCCCGGTGTAAGATAAATAGTTTCCCTGGGTTCAGGACTAATTATCCTCAGGGACACAACAGACACTGAACAGCTAGATGAGCCAGAAATAAAATGGTATCTTGTGGCTACAGTGGGAAGTAGGCAGTTACACTCCTACCATACATGATTAGATGGCTATCAAGCTTGTATTGTAGGAGAGGAAATGACTGGCTTTCTCATACAGAACCTCTACAAATAACAAACCACATGTGCGCTGCAGCAGCACTCTCCTTCTCTGGTGTGTGTAGCTAGAGGTATAGCACCAGTAGTCTTTGCCAGTTAGATATATTTCAGACCAAATGCATATATAGGGAACTATGTGTAATCAAAAGAGAAAAAAATTTTTGCACGTGGTGTTGYATATGCTTTTCATGTTTACATAACATATATATATTTAACATACGTATATCTTACTACAGAATAAGGGAGCATGCTTTAGGTCTTTCCTCACATCTAGGAATGAATTTTTGTCAGGTTCCTCCAACGCTTGAGATTTTGTTTCTGTTTTCTTTATTTCTTCAATTTTTTCTCCATTATTTTTCACTGACACTTGGCTTCAACATTTGAGGCTTCAGGTTGTGACAGGAAGCTGAAGGGTGAGTGCGTGTTGAAAGTGTTCTCGTAGTCTGCACGAAAAATGACCGGAAATCTCATGAGAATTCCAGGCAAGCTAAATTTTGCAGGTTTGGGTTAGTGTGTTTCTCCCCCTACCCCTCTCCCCCACCCCCTTCTCAGCCAAAACTCCCATTAAAACCAGCTGCAGTTTTGCCTGAATAAGGACTGCAAGACCTAGCCAAATTTCACAGGCTAAAAAGCTGAGCTGCTTCTTAAACTCGGGATAAGCATCTGAACTGTGTGCCACATTCCTAAATCAGATTGCTCTGAACGAGAGCCTTGCTCCCGCGCAAACGGCGCCAGGCCAGGCGGCCGAGGGCAGGCGGCAAGGAGGGAGGCAGGCCGGGAGCAGAGACCTCCCCAGCCGCCCGCAGGCTGTGGAGCCACTCGCTGCTGCTGTCGGGGCCGTGCAGCACCGGGCAGTGCAGGGGCTGGCGGACACAGTGAAGTGCAAGGCGCCGGTCCCGTGCGTGTGCGCACCTCCTGCTTATCCTGCTGTTCACATCCAGGAGACACCGGGTGTAATGGCACACGCAGCCTCCATGCAACTAACCCTGGCTACCTGAAGGGCAAATGCCTGGAGTAGAGGGCAGTTTCTGCCTCAGTTCTTCTAGGTGCAGCCCCAAAACTCATTTCCAGCGAGACCCGAGTACAGTGCCACACAGCCAAAGCACCAGCCCCCAGGGATCCTTCCCCCTGGCTCCCCGGCTAGAATGAACACATCAGTAACAAGTATCCTTAAAAGACTACTTGGAAATGTTTATTACTGAAGTTGCCAAATAAAGAAACTTAAAGAGGAAAGAAGTACCAGTTCCAGCCAACTGATTCATACTCAGGGCAGTGTTTTAACTAACTGTGGAGTCCGAGAGCTCGGAGGCCTTTGAGTGCAGGCCATGCTTGGGGAAGTGTGAAAACAGGCCTTGTTTGGCCAAAGCAGAAGTCCTTCCTGCGTGTTCCCTTCATTCCTCGAGGCAGTGAGGCTGACAGGATTTGAGGAGCAGCCTCTCAACATCCCAAGAACTCCCAACCTTTAAATATGAAGGTGGCATTCACAAATTAGAATTCTCTAAACAGAGTACTTGCAACTTGTGCATTCACATATTGCAGTCACAAAGCTATGAATTTTCTGATTTTTGTCACACTCCAATAAGGTTAAAAAAAACACAGTTAAATTCGGTCCTGCTGACTGAGTTGCAGAAGTAATTTCTTATTCAATTGAAATCTAAAACTTTGGAGATTTCATGTCCACTGGGATGGAAAGTAATTTATCAATTCCCATTAACTTCAGCTACCAATCAGTGAAGCTTTTATTTTCATCTCGGAAAAAGGATAGCGTATACCACCTACATTTCATACACTGACAGGAATTTCAGAGAGCAAGCCACTAAAGCTGGGATCTCCACCCATTTAGGAAAATAACTCCTTTTCCTAAGAAAAATAAAATTTTGTATTTGCTCTGCAACTCTTATGTAAAGGATTCAAAAGTCAAAACTTGTATGCTTTGAGACTTGCCCATTTTAAGTTACTTTGAACACTTTTGTGGGAGATTGTGGCCTTTCAAGCCTCTTATTTTTGTACATGCACATCTGCATTTCTTTCGGGAGCTGCTCTTCTAATACACAAACATTTACTAATGGTCTTACAATGACTACAGACTACATTTTTTTCCAAGGCCTGCAAGGCAGAAAAGGAGATGTTGCCAATCTCTTCTTATAAAAACAAGAACAGTGACATGAACTGTGTTCTTGTCTTGCAGAGATAAATAAAATACAATGCAATGCAATGCAAAGAAGAGGCACTTTGACAGTTCTTTTAGTTCCCTGAAATACCTGTGTTAGAACATTTGGAAAAAGAGAGACTCACTATTAGTCAGCTGTATTGATTTCTGCCACTAAGGAAAGTGGGAGAAAAAATATTTACTGTGCTAAACCACTGGAGCTTTCAACCAGTCATATTGGAAATTCGCTTCTGTGTTCTTCCCTCTCTGGCTTTTCCTTTGCGGAAGGGAAGACTGGAAGAGGCATCAATACAGAACAATGAGAGAGCGTTTCCTGTATGCCCAGTCAGCCACTACAAAGGAAAATAGGATCTCTGAAAAAGAAATTGAATTCTTCTTGCTGTAAGGAATGGATCAGGAAACAATCTTCACAATTAAGACAAATCAAATATCTTTGTGATTAAAAAAATGATCATTGCTGCTTTTAGATCCTGTAAATGATTTCATTCCTGTAAATGGTTTTCTTGTTATTATGAGTAGTTGCAAGCATAATAGATAAAATGGACAAAAAAATTGTTTTAGTTGTATTGTTTCCAGCTGTGCAATATTTAGGCTGAGTTTCATGAGAAACTCTGCATTTTTTTGTTTGGGATAACTGGAATAAATGCCTTATTTTTTAGGTTACTTTTGGTGAGTTTTTTCAGTTTCATTCACAAAGGGATTATTTAAACATTTGTTGTTTTCTTTCTTATCTAAGGATAAGCTAATGAGTTCAGTCATTTCACTGAACTCTTAAACATGAAGGTTGATAGATAGGTAGGTATATTTTTTACTCAGTGGTTCTACTCAGAAAAGTGTCTGTGTAGTAATGGTATCTTCTCCCTCTGCATGACTGCTACTTGTGTGCATTCAGTCAGATCTTTGACTTTATGACAGAAATAAGTCTTGACTGCTTTTTGCTCTTGTTAGTACTGCAGAGACTACATAGCTAAGCATCAAATATAACTAAGAGCTAATAAGCCAAACTTTGCAGTGTTGAGCATTAAAGCCTCAATTGCTGAGACTTCAATAGGCTGTTGATTACGCTTTACAACAATGGATCAGTAATTTCCAATCAATTGCTTCTATACAAACCAAATAGAAATAGGGGATGTGGATAGGCCTAATTTATCTGATAGGATCTATTTTATTTCTTGCAATATTTGAAATGGAAAGGACATAGTTTCATTGTCAGAGCTCAGGTAGAACTTGAAGGACCAGGAATTAGACATTTTTTCTTTGTAAACTTAGTGCATTTGAGACTGAAAGATTGTAAACATGGGACATCACAGTACTATTTCATAAGTGCTTTTCAGGACAGAAAGCACAATTTAAGCACATTGCCAAATATGGGGAAAAACTTCATGAGAGAAAAAGAAATRTTTAAAAATCATATCTAGTAGGAAACTGATTTAGACTTGGAGAAAAAAATGGCAATTATTGATAGTTAATAGACACTTGGGTCAGCTAAATTCCAAGTAATATGAATGGATCCAATAAGATCCAAGTGGCACACTGGTAAAGGAGATGATAGAATAATAAATAACCAAACTCTTATTTTTTTTTGTTTTGATAAGAATGTTGCCAATATATTTGAAGATGTATATTATTTTCTCAGTAAGACCGGATTCTTATGAATAGACACAAACTCATACAATTCCAGCATCCATGTTTTTCTGTGCTGAAAGAAAAGTTCACTTCACTCCATAAGTGTCCCAAATCTCAAGTTAAAAAAGAAATCAACATCCTTCTCAAAAGAAATGAACACAAAATAAAACCAAACAGAATCCTTGTGTATCTGACTTTTAATACAATTCTAGGACTGAGAAATCAACATAAGACAGTAATGAAATGGAAGGCTGAACTTGAAAGATTAAACTTAAGTTTGGCCTTTTAGAGCTATACTTTAAGACATGATTTCTTTCACCATTGTTAAAATTTTTGTAACTAATACTTCATTTAATACCACTTGGATTTCTCATTGAATCTAAATATGTTTTATATAATACATAACACTTAGATTTGATTCTAAAGCTTTTGGCTAGAGGAGTTCAAAGCTGAATGATTAGTGTTTGAAACTGCAGTACATGGTAAGTTGACTGAACAGATTTTCCATGATCTTCCTGGAATTAACCAAAGAATTTGTCAACTCCTGCTGAATAGCTCAAAATAACTGGTATGATTCTAGAAATCTGAGGTAGAGACTGAAGAGTAGATGTGATATTTTGTAATTTTTGAAAATAAAAGCATAAATAAAAGAGCCTAGGGAGGTGTAATGGAAACTGCACCTGTTAAGTCCATTTTTCATTAATAAAGTAATGCAGCAAATGTTAAGGGAAAAATATCTGCAGTTGCCTGACAGCTGATGAGCAATAACATCTTTAATATATTAAAAAATTATGTCTGACATACCTGATGATTGAATTTTTTTTTAAATTACTGAATTTGTAGTCAATAGGAATGATGGTGTGACTGTGAAATACAGCATACCTCTCAATATTATTAAAGAATTTGATACAATGCCTCCAATCTTGAACAATTATTTCTTAGCAAGTTGGGTAAAAGCATTGTCTCATAGAYGGAAAGAGTGTAAATAAATTGTGGTGATTTGCAGCAAAATATTGAATCCTTGGAGGTGCCCAAATGAGGTGGTGCTGGGAAGGGTTATATTAGATTCTGTTTACGGTGTTTAATAATGTTTTTGCAAGAGAAGTGTAAACTGCACATCAATTATATTCCACAGGGACTAAATGGGGAGGTGTAGCAGAGGATGGACTAATCACTTTATCACTTGTTGGGCACTCTGAACTGGTATAATTTAGTATACCCTGATTAAAAGTGGAAATAAATTCTCCCTGATAGGAAATTTCTTTCCTAGGCTTGTACATGGATTTGTGTTTTATTTCTTTCAGATACCATATATCTATTCTTGGGTGCTAAGTCCATTGGCTTTTCTCTTATTCTGGGTACTGGGAACACTGAATGGTTTTTAAACAGCTTGTAGATGATGAAAAGTGCAAATAAAAYAATTTTATTAATGGTGAAAAAAAGAACCAGATAGCTATTGAGGACTAAGAAGCTATACGAAAGGACCAGAAAACATTGGCAGGGGGGGGGACAGACTGCTGATGAACCAAGCATGCCTTCATTCTTTGCATGCCTTATAGTTACATGGTGTGCATGTAACAACGCAGTCGTGCTGAGACTGAGGAGGACATAACCATGTGCAGCTTCATTCTCTTCCTGCCACATACATGGAGAAGTCTCATGCAAAGGATACACTATGATGCTGTGCTGATTTTTGTAGGAAAACTTCTCTACTTCTTTTAATCCTGTCTTCCACCCTGGGCAAGGACCCTCTTACTATGTACTGGGGATACTCTGCTCTTTTAGGGAGCAGAGGAGGAAGGGGAAGACAGAAGACAAAGTCACTGCATGGGTAAGCCTCCAGAAGACACTTGAATTATTGGTCTTGGGGATGGAAATTCTTCTTTTTTCCACAGATGCAGACTGTCTCCTTGATATTCCTCAGCTGAAACCCTCTGAATAGTAGGTTTTTCCCTACTGTAATTTTAATGCCTGAGCAGGACCTCAACAGCCCTTGGGTAGGTCTGCACGATAGCAGAGCTGCAGGTGTGATTGCAGTACATGCAGTAAACCTGAGCTGGCTTTCATCCAGTTGGTTGATGTATCAATAGCACTGAAGTTGCAGGGTACAAACTTCAGCATAGGATAGTACCAAGAAGTGCATTTAGGCTTGGAGGACCTGGTGTTGCCACTGCTTCATTTCTTCTGGTGTCTGAGCTGCTCAAACTGAAACCAGTTCAGTTATGGCTACTTGTGCTCTGAATGTGAGGCTGCCTTGTGGGGCAGTTGTAGAACATGCACAAACTTCCTTGCCCTTGATCAAGTTTTCTGAGAGGAAAGAATTTAAAAGGCCAAGGGCAGTCCAGACTGGCAAGGCCAATGTGTTTGAGGCTGCCGAGAATGGTGCTTGTTATTGTATTAGCATTTGGCCCATGGGAATGGAAATGAAAACTCTTTCTGTAGCATTTTATGCAGACCCTTAAACTGTGTGTAGACAAGACAGAGCTTGGATTTAAATCATTAAAGCTCAGTTTATTTTAAGCAAGAAGTATGCCCTTGCCTTGAAAGCGCTTGAAGCAGGGCGTGCATTTTGTCCTCTTGCCTCTGGTGTCAGCATAAAAACATTTGGGAGGGTAAGAGATGGGTAGCTGGGGTGGTGATATGTTAAACTTCTAGAGGAAGAGCTTGCCTGGCAATACCTAAAAGGCTCTGTGTTACCAGTGATTGGAGGTAGTGAGATGTTTTATTTATTCCTTAGGAGTTTTCCATATTGATTGGGCTTAAATGTGCTCCTTCTACAGAAATGTCCATCAGGGTGATTAAATCTTGCATAAAAAGTGCAGTAAATTCTCCAAGAGACTCTTTTGCAGCCATTCAATGTTGAAGCAGCTTCCTCAGCATCCTGTAAATCAGGAACCATCAGTTGGTTTTGAGTTAGTTCCTCCACCCTGCCTATTCTTTGAGCAAATACTGGAGACAGCTGCATTTGGCTATGTGCATGATCATCTGGGATCTCCCCTGTAATTTCAAGGCTGGGAAACCTGAAAAATAGAAGACACTGGGATGGGGATTGAAAACCTTCTTCCTGCTGCTTCCAGCCACAGATCAAACCAGGTGCTGGACGAACAGTAAGAAAAGGGGGTGAATCTACCCTAGAGAGACGACCTCATGGCAGGTACAGGGCAGCATTAGCCCAGCAGAGCTTGAGGGACACCCATGTAGCAGTGCAAGGGGATGTCCTTGTGGCTTCTGTGTGCATAGGGGGAGGCTTGCCCAGCCCAATGCACATTCTATATTATCCTCTGTGCTGATGACTAGGATCTGAGGGAGGGTAAGTTGTGGTCCATTTGCTCCAGATTCCCTTGTGGGACACCACCTACCCCAGGGAACTGAGAAAGGATCCCATGCATGGCCCTCTTTCAGCATGGAGATTGCCACTCTTCTTTGGGGCCTCTCAAGTCAGGAATTGCCTTGTACCCTCTTTCCTGCACTGACGCAAGAACCAGCAGAACCTGGCCTTCAATCACAAGAGTGGCATTTAATGGGACACCCCATCTCTTCATTTATGGAGAACACATCAGCCAAGGTGGCTGTAAAGAAAATGCCATTGGATTCATTTTATGGTGCCTAAGATGCACCTGACAAGATGTTATTGTGTCACCAGCACCCATCTGATTTTCTGCTGCTTCTCCACTGCTGCAGCACAAATCATGTGGCTGAATGTCTTTCGTGGTTCTTGGACGCAGATTTATCCTGCAAACATTAAATAGGATCTGATTATTAAATGCTCCTCCAAAGCCTGATTTAGTCTTCCTTCATTGGGCAAATCTCCTGGTGACACCAAATGACTCCCTAATTGAGGAAAAGTGGACATTTGGAGGACAAATTGTCTGAAATGTTTGTGGGGGAGCTAGTTTGAAAAGAAGAATCCCATTCTTCCATTTTTGTCTGGAAGACTTTAAATCCCTGACTAAAGCATATAGCAATTTTTATTTAAGCCTTTTTTTTAAAATATTCCTGTTGAAGGCAAGACTTGGGGATTTCAGGCATTTAAAACAGTTCTCTCTGCAAAAGGCACAAGTCCATAAGTTGTGATTTTTGGATGACTACTCCTTGGTTGTGCTAATCGAACTCAGGAAGGTGGTAAAGGTTTTATACTGGCAGAGATATGCCTTAGGCAAGCTTCAGGCATATTGGCACCACAGCTGCCTTGCTGCTTTGCCAGCAGAAAAATTGTACCATATACACTGATTAGAGGAACATGGATAAAGGAGGAGTAGAGGATTCAAGGTAAAATAAACACATGAAACCATCAAGCAGAAGCAATTTTTTTCAGAGTTTTGAAAGACTTTTCCTGGAAAGGAGTTTTTAATGCTGTATTTTTAGAGTTTGTCACCCTTCACTGTGCCAGTTTGGTCTGAAATCATGTGACTTGGCAAGTTTTAAATGGGGCTACTCCTCATTTACTTCACTGTGAATGAGATGCATTGCATATGAAACATTTGCATTTGCAGTCTAAACCATAGTTTTAGATCGTGTTCCTAATTATAAACCACAAGTCAGGTAGGACTGCATTTTGTACCTGGTTCTTATTGACACATTTCAACTTCACGAGGTATTTTCCAATACCTATGGGGAGTTTTCAAGAAGATGGAGCTAGGGTCTTCACATCATTGGATGCAAGGTGGACAAGAGACAGCAAGCATTAGTTGAAATGAAAGGTTCAGACTGGATATAGTCAAGCACTGGAGCAGGTTGTCCAGATAGACAGGCTGTGCAATCTCTGTCCTTGGAGTTTTCTAACACCTGACTGGAAGAAGCCACGAGCAGCCTAGTCTGATCTCATAGCTGATCCTGCTATGAGCAGGAGGTTGTACTAGAGACCTCCTGAGGTCCCTTGCCATCTGAATTATCCTAGGATTCATTGCCAGTTCGTCCAGTGTAAAATCAGCAATTAGTATGGAGAGTAATAGATTAAGATTCCTATACCCAGAAGACCTTTCCCAAACTGGAAATCATTTATTACATAGAAGGGCAGCCAGGATGCTGTCTTTGCTGACAGTAGATTGATGWTCAGGAAAATATGTTTATAAATTATCAGGATGGGAGCTGAACTCCCTCTGGTACTGGTTGAAATGTGATTTATATATACTTTTTAATGCAGTTCTTCAGTCAGGTTGGCCAGGGCTTCGGAAGGAGACTGTCTAATGATTCAGCTTCCATTCCTCCTCATTTTCTGGTTGCTTCAGGGAGGTAGTGGAGAGATTAATTAGTTGAACAATTTCACTGGGTTTACACATCAGTAAAAGTGAGGACAAACCAGGTCAGGTGGGGTTTATGCTGACAATCTCTCTGCTGTGTTACAGTTATTGTCTTGGGACTTTATTCTTTGAAGTCTTACAACTTTCTGAAGAAACTTCTTGCCTGGTTTTGGCTCTTTGCTACCAGTTAAAAGGACATTCAGATCCCATTCTCAAGATTTTCCCCCTCCTATTTTACTTTTGCCAGCTGGGTTACAACTGCCAATTCTCTTAGCAACAGCTCATAGATCTCATCTTCCTTCCTCTGCTCTGCAGGCAACACTAATGAACCATTCACTGAGAACAGCTTTTGCAGCATCCCAAATGATATCCTTGGAGAGTCCATCAGGAATAGCRCTCTGCTCCAGAATGGTCCCAGGTGTCCTCCAGTTTTTCCTGATTAATTAGAAATCTGTGTCCTGAACTACCATCCAGGACCCTCATGCTTAATTTTTTCTCCAAAGGGCAAGTTAATTCCAGCTCTCACCCTACTGTCTTCAGCAGATTTACTGCTGGAACATGTATATCTTATTGTCATTCACTTCTGAGTGCCACTAGTACTAAGATAACTGCGGTTTTATGAACTCTGTGTTTAGTGACTGCCATTAAAAAGCAGCACTTTAGTGCCCTCTGATATTTGAGCTTTACTGTGGTATTTGTAGTATCTTCTATAGTGAGAACAAGAAGTACTGCAGTAAAGTCAAAATTTGAGGTGCTGTAAATGTTAAATTTATTTTAAACGACTCACTGCAGGCTGACAAGAAAGATATACTTAATACTTTAGTCTATACATATAAAAATTGACCCAAGACTGTGTCCCAGGAAGGTGAGAAAGAAGTAACATTTTTCTCTCAGAGAAGTTGCCTCTTGTGTGAATCAGTTACTTCCAAACTTTCCAATTTTTAGGTTATTCCATGATTACTGACATTTGGTGGCAGTACCACAGCTTCTTTTTATCAGCCCAGGGGAAGACCATCTTTGCAAGGACCTACCCTTTTCACACTGAAGGGAGCTTTCATTGCTAAACTGTGATTACTCCAGGTCTGAAGGAAAAGAATATTGTTTGAGGCCCTTGGCCTGAAGCTCTGAGCAACTGTAATCTGGGGATTTCATTCTGGAGTATAAATAGGGCAGCTTCAGATGCCTAAAGCTGGCTACCAACCGAGAGCCTAATTTTTAAAGCTGCTGGAATGAGTGGAAACTGTAAATTGCTAGGACTTTTAAAAAACTGCTAGATATTTTGCAAATGTTCTTCATGAGGGGATTTTTGCATGCATTTCTTATTTTGAGGGAAAACAGGCTAGCTGAGTGAAGAATGGAAAACAATCCTGTTTAGCAAGAAAGTACTGCCATACAGCTAAAACCCTTCTCTTCTCTGTCAATTCAAGAATAGAACTATTCTGGTCACAAAGTCTTGAAGAGTTATGTTATTTTTCTACACATGTGATGAATTTGTGAGGCAAGAAGAAGAAGGGAGCTGATAGTCCTTTAGCCCTCCTTCTCTTTACTCCTAGTGCCCTTGGGTGTCACAGATGTCACTGTATCCTGTAATGCAGGTTAGCACAGCTGTGAATATCACCATTAAGATCATTCTCTTCTGCTTCAGCCTGATTTAAAACTGACCCCACCTGGACACATTGGCCACAGAGGATGAACATGCTGCCCCTGGCCCACCTCAGCTATGCTCCGTGCCTAAACTAGTGCTCAGAGAGCCATAGCTGCATGTGGTAGCAGTCAGGCAGGTTTAGCAGTGCATAGTGAACCTTGTTGAGCATGTTTGGATTCCTCCTGAGGCCTTGGAGTTTGCTATCTCTGTTCTTACCCAATGTTAAAAAGCTGTGAGACTGGGTCTACATGGARAGGATGTTGCAGAGCCTTACTGCTTCATGTTTTGAGGTGTGACATTAGCAGTCCCCCTGGTGCTATGGCACTCTATGAAAAGCACATTAAAATAAAATTCGGTTGTAGAGGAACACTCTATATATGGAATACTGATTTTCTTTTAGGTGTGTATTTGTTAGTGTCACGGGTGGGGCTAAATAAATGGATATCTCCTGGTCTGAGCTGGCAAGGCTTCTTCTCTTGTGGTGGCTTAAATCTGAGATTGTCAAAGGTTATGAGAGGTTTTGAATGCTCAAGTGAAGACATTTTAGAAGGGTCTAATTTTCAGAAGACAGGTGCAGAGCACTTTTTGGAAATCAGGCAGTTTAAGGTGACTCAGAGGATGCTCTGCAAATCTGCAACCCTTTCGTGTAAAACTAGACCTCAGGCTTTGGTAGGGGGGATCTGCATTTCCATTCTTTACACCCCAACTTAGCCGTTCAGATCAATCATGTTGTTTCTCTAGGATCTTTCTGTAATCACTGGAGACACTGGTTACTCCAAAAAACAGTGCAGGGGAGTGACAAAGAGCATGTTTGGAGCCCAGAGAATCTAGCCAGCTACTACAGATGGCTGAGCTAGGCAAGTGGACAGTGCTAACACATCTCTGGGAACTTTTTTGGGTATCTGGGTTCTGGATAGCAGCATTGTTGCTGTTTATAATTAATTGCAGAGTTATATGTAGGTTATATGTAAAACTATCTAAATACAGTTATACAGTTATACCTCCTAAAGTTAAGATACATAGTGTATGGATTGGGAAGCATTTGAACGCTGTACCAGCTTCTGCAATTGAATGTCACAGTGTGCTTAATCATCTTCAGTCATTAAGGAAATTGTGTGTATGAATGTATCTCTGTGCATGCATGCTCTTTCCAGAACCCATCTGACTGACTCTGTTACTTCTTCAGAGTATAGGGTGTCTTTTTAAATCACTGTTAAGTCACATCTATTTTATTTGCTTTTTAAAAAGAAAACATTCTTCTTTTAAGCTTAAAGGAAAAAAAAAAAGCTTTTTAAAGTGCCCTTCCATAAAGCTCAAGGCCCCTTTGACATGCTTTAAAAGTTCAAAATAACTGCAACAACAAAAGCAAGCCTAGCGATTTTCTCAGACCTGCAATATGGAGAAAAATCCTTTCATTGCAGGCACAGATCTCAGCTACCTGATATTCCCAGCCCTGTTTTTCTTTCTCCCCTCCCATTTTAAGCTTAAGGAAAGAAAGGTGCTTACAACATGACAGGGAGAAAAACTAGTTCAAGTTAATTTTAACCAAACATGAGAGGAGAAGCAGGGAGGGAATTCTGAAGTATGAATTGCTTCATGGAAAGGTCTGTGACAACTTCTCTGTCTCCAGGATATAGAATACATTTTAGCTTGATGCTTCTTCTGAGCAGACATGGCTGTAGCAAGGCAATGGTTTGAGCATCCTCACTTGACCTAATGGAGGGAATTTATAGTCTGAGTATCAATTCCTGTTCACTCTTCTGTGAAATCCTTCCCAAGTTCTTATATTTAGGAGCCAGAAAGGCATATGGTGACCTCTTAAATAATGTGATGGAATTCAGTCCACTGATGTCTGCATAAAGTCACCAACTTCTCTTTGAACTATATATAGCATGGCATAGTAGACATTCATTTTTGTTCTAAAGACAGAAAATAATGAGAAATCCACTGTATCCCACAGGAAGCTGTTCAAATAGTTATCTCTTCTCTCTCTCAAAAGCATGCATTTCATGTTGTATTTGAATATTTCTAATTTCAGCTCCCTGGTGTTTTGTATCTCATTATCCAAAGATGTTAACATGCATTCAGTATGAGGCTTAGATGAGATTGCTGGAGCAACTGTTGCTCCAGCTGTTTACCCACACCCTTCCCAGTGGTTGCTGCCCATCAGAGCAGGGAGGGCTGAGTGGCTCCTGAACTGACAGAGTTTACAAGGATAAACTAATCCTGGGCGGCTGCCTGCGAGAGATGATGACTGAACTGGTTCTGCTGTAGCCATCCAGTTTGATCTGCTACTGTATGTATATGAATATTTTAATGTAGTAGACTGAAGAGCCCTCTTCTCTCCATGGACACAGTTATGATCAAATGTCTTCCTACCTTCTCTTTGAATAGACTGACCTCCAAGTAAAATGTGCATTTGAGACCTCAAATGAATTTTGTAACTCTTTTCTGAGCTATATTTCAACATGTGGACATCAGATTTGGATAACCATTCTTGGCTAATCATTCTGCAGGCTGTGTTAATCTACATAGACCTCTCTTTAATAGCAGAGGTGAACCCATCTCACAGACACTTCTTTCCAGACAAGGTTCCCTATCCTGCAAGTGCGACCTGACACTAGTCTCCTCCAACAAACTGTGGGCAATGAAGCCTTGATATTTAATCCCTCCCCCCATTTAAATATCTTCTGGGAAACAAAAAGTAAACAGCAAAATCAGGGTTATTTGGATTACATTTTTTTTGCTTTGCTTTTCATCTCTCTGGTGGAAAAAGTTAACAAAATACAAATCTTTAGCATTGAAAACACATTTTTATTTGATTTTTAAAGAGAAGTACTTTATTCCTACAAGAAGCTGATAGTTTGAAGCAGCATATTAAGACTGTTCATTTTCATGCAGAAGTTCACTGGAGTAGCTGTAATACATTGTGTGACCAAAGTAATATGTATGAGAACGTCCAATATGTGCATTCCAAACCTCATTGTTTTTATGGCAGCTCATTATGCAGCAATTCAATGAAGTCAGCAGTGTAGCCTGAATTCAAGTTACTTTGCAGTGAATTGGAAATCAGGAGAAGTATGAGCTACCTTGCATTGCTGGAGTAGGTGAAGTTCATTAATGTTCATTTTGGGAATGATTTAATGATGAGCAGTTGATACATTGCCAGCTCATAAAGTCAGCTCAATATCAGCTCATTAGCAAGAAGTTGAAATCCGTCTGAGTTGTTCTGAGACTTGTACCACAAACAACACTTAAGGGAGAATCATAATTTTATTAACAAAAAACCCCCACCCTTGAACATAAGAAACAATTTTTAAAAACAGGATGAGAGTTTAGAGCAGTAATATTGAAGCTGCCTAGAAATTAGTTTCCAGGAAAGCTCACCCTTAAAAATTGCAACATGAATAACAAGGTATGTAAATGTCTTTCTCATGCTAACACAAAAATACTTTTCTTTGCGACTGCTAGAAGCTGCTTATGTAGAAGGCCTGCTATCTTATGCTTTAAAATCTAAGAAATCAACGCTGAATTTAATTTAAACTCAGTATACAAAAACAAATCAGTAACAACATATCAAAAGCACAGACTACATCTGGTCTCAGTCAGTTTATGTACAATGTTCAACACACTTGAAAGCACGCCACCCACAGCAAAACCTCCCAGACTGATGACAGCTTCCTGTTCTACCTTCCTCGCTTTCTTTTCCTCATTTGGAGACTGTTCTTTAAAAATTGACAAATAAACAGATTTCATTTTCATGATTCACCTTTTCCATAATCTTGGGTTAGAGGCACTGGCTCCACCTTTTTTACGCTATTCATGCATTCTTGCATTTATCGTCCCAGGCTCCAAATGATTTGATCCATAAATCCTATTGATTTAACATGTATTTTTTCAACTCCTAAGATGTTTGGGTCCCTTAAAGCCACTTCTCTTTCTCATATGTTATTTGGGGATCCCAAATGTCTGAGACTATCTTTTAATTGTTTGTTTAACAAAGTACTGATGTATTGACCTAATTGTATCTGTTCTCATTTTTCTGCTTAAGCAAGCAAGAAATACTAAAAGATAACAAAATTGTTGATTGATTTGACTGCATGATGTTTTGTGCAATCTATATCAGCCACAAAGTCAGCATTAGGTTTGCAATCAAAAGAAGACATCTCTAAAATCTAAAGGAGTAGGAAAGCTGATGATATTAGGAAGAAATTCAGTTCCTGTAGTGAAGAATCATTTGTTTTGGTTTATTCACCTCAGTAACATATAGGAGAGCAATGTCAGTAAATCAACTGACAGCCAAAAACCTGTCTCAAAAAAAAAAATTGCAAACTAGGAGCTGTCAGTTTCCTGCCTGCTAGTTTAAAATACTAAGAAAAACAGAAAAAGTTTGACAGGATACTGATTTAAACGAAAAAATAGAAAAACCTCTGTTATTTTTGACATACCATTTTCCACCTTTTTGAAATGATCCCAAAGAAAAGTTCATAGTCCAAAGAGCTCAGTTTCCTTCAGACGTTTTAAGATGTCCATGCCTAGATCTGAACTTTAGGGATGGATCCTACTTTTCTAAGCCGAGTCAAAACAGTGGATTATTTCGTTGCTTTCCACTCTCTTACATGCCTAGCCAACCTCTGTAGTTTAAGAAAAGAAGGTAGAAGTTGATCGCATTTTTGATGCAAAGATCTTGCTGTGCTTTTGTAGGCAAGTCAGAAGCTGTAGAAGAAATGCAAACATAAGAAAGAAGTAGAGCCAAAAGAGAATACAGAGGAAGTTCTTGCTAAATTTTTGGAAGATTGTATCAGTTCTGAGAACCTTAGAAAAAGCAATTTTGTTTTACTCCTGGCATATTTGTTTGAGTAGAGCCATTAAAAGCATGGGAATAATAATCTGTGAGGCAGCTTGTGACCCATGCTGTTTTTCCTTGCCTTCCTCACCCTAGTTAAACTTTAAAAACTTCCCACATTATTGTCAAATGTTTCTTGCAGCTAAGAAGATAAATGAAGCAAATCATCTCCTGTTAACAGGTGAATTACAAGTTTTCCCTTTGGGAAGAACCAACAAATATTTTCTGTGCAAGCCAGCAGTTAGTTTGCATTTAGCTTGGAATGGAAAATGCAGAGATATTCTGCAAACTGAAACAGTTTTGAAAACAGAGAAATGGGAAAACTAAGAACTTAATGTTCCTCTCTGCACCAAGAATGTCTATCATATTATGCAGGGCACATTAATGAAGAAATTAGCAATGTGCATTTAGGACTATAACTTCAAGTGAATTGTAATCAACTTAAATATTTGCACTGCAGGCAGTGAAAGGTAAACTAATGATGAAAAGATATGGTGTTACATCCAAACCAAACAGGCTGTGCAGGGAGAGAGGGACTATGCGTTTATATTTTATAAACCACATCTTTTCTGCAACTTGTAAATTTTCCCTGTTTTTCTCATCTGAATATACTCACCTGGGTCTTCTTCAGGTGATAGCAACTACCTAAAGTTCAGGGACATATTTTAGAATAAGGAGATTTATGCTTACAGCTGTAGCTTTCTCCTGTCTAAAGTGTGCTATTTTTCTAGGACTAATATAGAGTTGTGACGACAGAAGTATTACACTTTCTTGTTGGATCCAGAGGCTTGATCTAGGTGTCAGATGCTATGGATGCAGAGAGTTAAGAGCATCTACTTTCTGCTGGCTCAGATATAAATGGTAYATGGTCATGTGAGTTAGGGATCCAGGCAGCAAGGCCATGTTATCACCTTGTCTGCCATACGTTACGCCACACAACCTAGGCTTGGCTAGATCTTTGACCTTGGCTTCACAGTATGTTATTTTTTCCCTGTCTGCTGCAGAAGACTCTCAAAACAAAATAAATCCTGCTTTTCTTACTTTCTTGAGCCACTCTTTTTTACTAAGGGTAAAGCAAGCAGAATCTTCTGCAATTGCTATTGCTGTTTTCTCTTCCTCCTTCATAATTACTAACCTTTTCACTATCCCTTGCTAGCTTGAATTGGTTAGGGAATCAGAATTTCCTGCTTCCTCATGTCAGACTGCAATGAATGCTGTTTTACACTGTGTTGTAGCCTTTCTACTGGCTTTGGTTTTGACATAAGCTGGTGGGACAAGCTGTCATTTGTCAGTCTCATGATGTTTTCCTTGTAAATGGGTTCTTCGACATCCTTTTGCCCAAAGGACAATGAGACATTCTTTTCTAGTCCCCTCAGTTTATTTTCTTCCACTGCTTATTGCTCTGCTTGCGCCTGTTGCGGAGATGCAGTTACTAGCCTTTACAAATTTGCAATAGACATTAACCTGAGGCACTGACACAGGTATTTTTGTGATCCAAGGAAGATGCTAAACAGCTGAGGTAGGAGGGGGGTGGCTGTACCTATGAATGGAGCTGGTGCACTGTGGAAACCTTAGCTAATTACCTCTGGATGAAGAAACCGTCAAGGTCCACTGGCCAAGACGTTGGAGGCTGTTACCTGAGCAGTTCCCGAGCCCTGGGCAATGAGCCAGCGCAGTTCCCAGGCTGTGCCAGCCCATTAGCTGCAAGCTACTAATATGACACATCCCTCATGACTTGTGTCGTCTAAAGCCAGCTCTGGATTCAGTCCCAGGTCCAAGTTCTTACATCATGTGTCTTTTCCAGAATTTCAGTTTTTATTAGAAACAAACAAACACACACAAAAGCCTAACATTTGTCATTGCTTAAAAAAACCCAACACAGCTGATGCAGTGGTGCCTGCTTCAGTGTAAGACAATACTTATGAGAAGTATGAAAACACCAGGGACCTCACTTTGGTGCTAATCCTAAGGCCTGAAGCACCATAAGACCCTTTCAAAATCATCTCATGAGCAAGTTGCACAAGAAAACCATAGCAGGCCCAAGCCCACACTTTCAGAGAAACACCTCTACAGGACTGAACAAATGTTGAAATAAGTAAAGAGGTTAAAGAGTTTGCTTAGACTGCTTTGCTGGAATGGGAGGGTAACTGCTGACATAGATACCTACTTTGGGGCTGCAGAAGATATAAAGGGGTGTCTGAGTGATCATGTGATTCAGACTTTCTATTTCCTAATCGTGGTCTTGTCTGCACCATTGCCTTCTTCCAGAACCGAACATCAGGCTGGGGATACGCACTCAGTGATCGTACAGCCTAACCTATCTGAAGTAGTCAGCTGTGACTCTTCCTCTACTCCTTGCCCTGTGGGGTAACACATTGAACTGGACTGTGGGACTGGTCTGAAAGAAACGTAACATAGTCCCCAGAAGTTATCTGTCAGGTGTATCCATTCCTTTAGTCTCCTTATGGCTACCCACACACCTGTGTTGGCACAAGGCAGGAGGTGGTGCAGAAGGAATGAGAGCCTGTGAGGTAACTGTGAAAACCAGCATGGCTACAAGAAGATCAGCTATTGAACAATACCTGGTGGCTGAGGTTTTAGATCTGAACCCCAGCCCCACCACCTCATTCCTTTACAGCACTGGTTGTAGGAGGAGTAGCTTAAAGAGTAAGCTTAAAGCCAAAGAGGGGTTTCTCATTGGTAGAGCTAGCACTTACACATTTGATTTCTAAAATGACAGCTCTGGATTCATGTAAGATATCTTAAAGCTGTCTTAGGTGGGCAAGAGCCTTGTCCAGGAAAGCTCGGGCAACACTGACATCTCCAGAGCTGGAAGGAAAGGCAGTTAAGATAAGTGAACACATCAGAGAAGGGTCAGTAGCCCAGCCAGCCAAAAAGCATAGCATCCATCCCATCTTGGCTATTAATCTTACAGAGTAACTAGAGTCTCAGGAAGCACCTTACTTTCTTCTGTGGAAGGAGGCAGCTAAGCAGAGTGCTGTCAGAAACAAAATGCTGTATTGGGCAATTGGTAACAGATTTCTCCTGGAAGAGTGGAGCTATCTTTGAGGAAAGCAGACTTGCACAGGGCTGTACTAGAGGACAGCAGTGCAGGCTGGCAGCTCTGACAGGGGCAGGTCACAGGAGGAGCTTTGTTTTGAAGAGGAAAGGAGGTGTTAACGGGTCTCCAAGACCAGCTGGGAAAGGCCAGAAAGTGGCCTTGCAGCAATTCAAACTGCTGCTGTTGAAATACCATAGTTGTCTTTGGTATTTGTAGTTTTGTTTTCTGCAGACTTCTAAACTGCAAAAAATGCTTTTTTTTAAGAAAGAATATCTGGCTCAGTTTATTGGATTTGCCCAATCTTTCTCTTCTGGAGATTACTGCACAGGAAACCTCATATTAATGATACAAAGAACATGGAGCTTGTATATGTATACTGGTCTCAATCTAAGACCTGTCAGGCACACAGCATTTGTAACAGTCTAGCAGTTTTGACCAATAGTATTTTTTTTTTTGTCTTGGTAAACAAATAAAACCCATTTTATATACTTTGTTACACCAGTATGTAAAGATGACTTACACAGGTATTACTTGTCCCTCCTTCCTTCCTGGAGGGGTAGCCACATCTGGGTATGTTGTGCCTCTTTAACTATACCAGTTAAGCAATTCATCTTCAGTGTAAGCAAGAGTGTCAGCAGGTAGTAAAAGGTCTCTCAGCTGAGGTAACTCAATTATTAACTATGGAAACAGCTGGGCCTGCTTGTGGTCTTTCCATCCCCGGCTATTTGTTACCGTCTCAGCCAACAGCTACTGAACCTGCAGCTGAGCTGATAGAGGAGCCTGTGAAAGCCCCTCAGTACCCCTGCATCAGGTCCACTGGGGTGCTTTGGATGCCTGTCTGTGGTGAGTTAAAATAACCTGGCTGACATGAGATGAGAATTGCCCCTATAATCCATTTTGCTAGTTCTGTTGTGTGTATGTCAACCTTCAGCAGAGGCACATTAACTACTGGTGGGTGTGTAAGTAATGTCTTAACCTTGCACAGCTGTTTCTGCAATAAATGACCAAGAAAGAAAGGAATTTGATCCATACATTATTTCAGTTTTCTTTGAATATACCCATTTTCCTATTTAATTTTCCTGTAGATTTTCTAGCCCTTAAAGTCCTTCAATATTTGGGCATACTGACTCATATTCAGGAGCAGATGTAGTGTGCAGCTCTTTTTGCACCACCTTGGGTTTTTCAAACCAGGATGACAGTAGTGTACACCAGTACCAGCTTCAGTTGATGTTGGTGGATTAGATGATAAACTGAGACAACATGCTAAAGCAGCTACTGCCTGCTGGGTTCTGCTTCTTACAGGGGGAGTAAAACCTGGCAGAGGGATGGGGAAAGGCATATGGTGTCTCCTGGAGCTGCTAGGATTTGCACCCTAAACTTACTGGGCTGGTTTTACCTAAATTGCAATAAGGTGAGTTCCTGTGACCAGGAACTATGAGAAGGGCAAGAAGGATGGTAAATCTTCAAATGGTTTGGCTGAGATATGGCACTCTTTTTCTTCTTTTTCTTTTATTTCTTGTTAGGTATAAGTATTTTTTTAAATGATATTTCAGAAAATAATATTAACCCATGAAAATATATTATTCACATTATGACAACAGTCTGCTGAGTGTGGTTTTTTTTTTGTGCACATATACCTGAGTGTAACCTTCTATTACCATTTTTTGGCTCTGTGCAGAATTGGAAATTTCTTGTAATATCATGCAATTTCTGACAAGAAAAGTCTTTCTTTTCTGTTTTGTGGTAGCTTTCACAGTTTTTACAGCCCCTGCTTTGTTTGGGTCAGGCTGTAATCTTTCTTTAGAAACCCAAAGTCTCTGAAAAGTTATAGGTCTATCAAAAAGCAGCAGTTTAATTTTATAGGCACACCTGTGAATTTAATTCTCTCTCTAAAACTTCTCTTAAGTCCTTAAAGGGTCATTCCAAACTTGAGGGGGAAGTTATGGTTGCATTGCTTCAGTAAACTACACAATACATAGATATATTGAACCTGACTGTTAAGTGTTCATTCATCCTGAAACCTAGCCAAGTCACTTATAATTCCAAAAAGCACTGCATTTAAAATGAAAAGTTCTCCTTATGATAAAAGTCTATTAATTTTTTTTAAACTTGTTTTATTTCTTACTGCTGTCATCCATCTGTAACTGCCAACAGCTGCTAGTAAGATCAGTGGTAATTAAAAGTTTTACTCAGCTGAGGAAACACTTGTGAACTGTAAATTCTAAGACATAGATATTCTTTTTCTTCCCTTTCTCTTTAAACTGAAGTAAAATATTTTTTACAGGCTGCATCAGATCAGATTATAGAAGGTGTAATTCCCTCTGTCCTGAGGGCTATGCTGAAGGGGAGAGGGAAGTCTGAGCTGGAGCACACCTGCCTTTTAAAGACAGTGCATTTGACGCTATCATTAACAACGGTGTTACATACAACAACGGCATTTCTTCCAAGAGTTTGACCAAAAAAACCCCTTTCTATTCATGCAGTAAATTAGTGAGATAGCTATCAAACAGCATGTTAAAATAATCATTTAAAATGATGTTATGTGGTAGTGAATTTTCACATCCATTTTTCTGAACAGGTGGCCTAAGCAAGCCAAACTTCAAACTTATCCAGAAGTTTGCTAGAAGTGAGGAAAAAGAAAGAAGAAGAAGGAAAAATGTATTTGGTATCACAGGCAGCACCTAAAAACTAGGGGTGAATGACCATGACTGGATACAGAAAGTGACTTATCACTGCTAAAATTCAGACTAAAACACTTTTGGTTTACAGCAAAGTGAATGACTGTAGGTCTTCTATTGTGGGTTCTTTTTTACCTAAAGCAAAAGTACTTACGAACCATGGTCAAGTCTCTTTATGAGCTACTGATAGCTTCACTAAACAAAAGAATCTGAAAACTCTGGACTGTCTGTTTTTTGTGGATATTCACTGCAATTTTGTAATTTTTTTGTAATTTTGGGTAGGTAAAATTGCTGCTCTGTTGCAGTCAGTGAGAGCTGTGACATTTATTTCAGTAGGGCCAGGATTTCTGAGAGTCCGTTACCTGAGGAGTGTCCCTCCTCATGGATGGCAGATGTTCTCAGTGCTTCTCTGAACCCTTTGAGATTTTTCTGCCAGTAAGTGTGATGAATATCTATTCTGCTTTTTAGTGGAGCTTTTTTTTGTTTTTAAATACTGAAAAGGCTGAAAAGCCAAAGGGAGTGAATTGCACTGATTAGAAGTGCACCTTGGGGAAGCTTAAGGCCCAATTCTGCCCCCCCCCTCCCAAGTACATAACCTAGCTTAAGCTGAGGGGCTTCCACTGACCATCAGCAGGGCAATTTGCATGCTGTAAACTAACCCTGTGCTTGCAGAGCTTGGTTAGGCAGGAGCCCTTTAGAGCTATTGCTAGACAGAACAATTTACTTTGTCTTCAGTGACAAGAAAGCTTTTTTAAACACAGGATAACTTGTACCGTAGCTGTTATGTAGTGGAAGGGCAGCAGATGCAAGATGCTTTGGTTTTACTGTGAAGTAAACTAGCTGAGGTCAAACCACCAAGGGTAGAACAGTGCTGACCTTGCCCAGCTGTCAGCAAAGCCAGCAAGTACCTGTGGCCACTTAAATTTTGCAGCAAGATAACCATCCTAAGTTTATCTCATTTGAAATAAAATACCAAACCTCCCCACTTGGTGCCTGTGTGGTAGAGAAGACAGTGTCCTCAGTCCTGAGAGCAAGGGAGATCTGCTAGTCCAGTGGCCTCCATAAAGAATCCTGTTTATATTCTCTGTAGTTGAACCCTGCTTCTGGGACAGTAGAAGTGAGGGAAGAAAGAAAGCAAGAGACTGGAAAAAGAGAGGAATTCTGAAGTGATAGAGGAGAGATATAGAAGGCATGATTAATACAAAATCCCCTTGCAAAGCCCTGAAGTATTCTGATTTCTACTTTGTTTTATTATACATCTTAACACTGTTTTCTGTTTGTTCTTTAGCTCTAGAAAAATGATAATTGCTCCATATTTTGCAAATACTAATGAGTTTAATAGATTAAATCTGTGGTAATGCCTATGCAACCTAATAAAGCTGGGTAGTTTGTAATCTACTGCATTAGGACTTCTATTCTTATTACAGTGGCAAGAGGGAATATGACAACAAGGGAAACAATTCTAAGAGCATGTAAACAAAATCCAGGAAAGACTGGGAGATTTCTGACTCAGAATAAAATGAATTTATAATGAAACAGCCTTCACAAAAGGGAGCCTTTGATTCTTCACTGAATGTTATTTTCTAGAGGTATTTGACAGTGTTGTTCATATCTTGGAATCTAGAGAACAAAGAGAAATGATTTTCATTTCTTTTCTACTAAAACATTCCCTTGATGTTTGAGTTCAGTTTTGGTAATACTCTAATAGGTTGCACTTATACAGGTTTCCATTTTAAAACCTAGAGTTTCATACGCATACCGAACCTCAGGTAATCTCAGAGTTGGGCAGTAATAATGTCCTTGAATCACAGAAGAGGAAACTGAGGCACTAAATGAAATTTCCTTAGTATTGCATAATACATCTGAGGAAGAGTTGAGAGGACAGTCCAACAGACTTCCTCCTGGCTTTATCCCCTGCACGTGTACTCTGAAGTTAAGACACCCACTTGACTTACCATGATCCCCTCTGCCTGGATAGATTTCTCTCACAGCCACGCACACACCCACACGGGGGGAAGCACCTAGGATTGCAGAAGCATGTGAGGGTGAGAAGTAGCATTAAAAAATACTGGTTAATGGGTTGGCACTGAGTGCGAGTTAGGATGGAATATGTCACAGAGATTAGGGTTTTGGCAGAGATGCGTGGGTGAATCTTGCTGTAGTGATCTAGGGAAGTACCTGAGCTGAGAAAGGTTGTAGGTTTGGAAATTATTAGGGGTATTTTATATGCTTGTTTCGTTCTTCACCTCCTCCCTAGGCTTCACCCTTGGGCTCTTGGGGGCAGCATGCTGGGCTAGCTGGACCTTTGGTCTGAATAGGCACGATGGCTTTTACGGTCTGCAGATGCTGTTGTCTGTTGCTGTCCTTCCCACACCTCTGAAGCAGGCGGGAGAACTTACCCTTGTCTCAGCCACTCCTTAACTTCCTCACAGTTTGCACTGGAAAATACCAATTTGGGGGCTGGTGCGACTAAGATAAGGGCACATGGTCCTGTCAATAGATGCCTACAGGGGGGGCAACTTTTGGCAAAAATAAGAGTGGTTAGCTGTGATGATAATGTCTTAAAAGTGCTGCAGCTGGGGTTGGCAGTGTTTCTCTCTTAAGGCATTAGCTTTATTTTGGCATTATACCCAGCCTAAGGTAGAGATAGGAGTAAAAAAGCAAATCAAAAAACAAATCAAGCGCTACGTTATCAGTACAGTCCATCGTGTCTTTTTATTTTATATATATGGAACTCACAGAGCTGAAAAAGCATATTATTGCTTTTTGCTTTTAAAAAAAATCTTATGCATTAACTTCTGGATGAATTATTTCATTATATGTCTGTCTCCTAGGCTTTTTTATTTTTATAAAAGCAGGATTTTGACTTTTTCTTTGCAGAATCCTGAGGAAGAGATATTAATCAGCTTGTAGGTGTACTTGCTACAGAATGTTTGCATGATGTACACTGCGTTCACTTACTTCTAATTAAAATCATTGCAATTGGTTTATGAAGCTGGTTTCTAAGAACTGTGGCACTGAGCTGGGGGCAGAAACAAAGACTGCTGAAAACTTCACTTCAACTACGTGTTCTACAGAGCATTTGAAGGTGTGTTCTGAATTGTTGCCTCCTTGCCTATAAATGTGTCTATCAAATTATTAGAAACCAAATGAACACTTTGTTTATATTTGTGTAACTACTACGCGTCTTACTTTCTCTGCTGTACACCTATAAATGTCTACCAACTGTCTCTTCTGAAAAGGCAAGAGATCATTTTGTGTTAGGTCCAATTCAGGCAAGCAAAGAAACGGTAAAACCTCATGGTCTTTCACACAGTATTCCTTTGTTTCATCTGGCATAGTTATCTTTCAGGAGTAATAATTTTGGTCTTTTGTGTAAGGATAAATGTGGTAGGATTGAAATGTGAGGCTGTACCATAATACCGTGAATGTATTGTCCTAGAAGATTTCATTAGATTTAATAACATACAGGACTGGATGGACAAATGCCTATCTGTTTTTTTWAATTATTTTATTTATTTTTTACACACACTGATGCACTACTTTCATTTGTTTCCTGCAGCACAACTGGGCACCAGCATGTGATCTTGCCACTGAGTTGAAGGGGCAGTAAGAGTTAGTGAGAAGTAGTTTATGCTGTGTTAGATCTCATCAGGAGTGTTTTCTTTCACCACCATGGTAAGCATAGATTTTTATAGGAACGTATCAGTTTTGACAAGGAACAATTATATGTGGTAAGTCAGAACAGGGATTTGTCTGTTGGTAGGTGTCACTGCCAGATATCAATCTACCGATCGCTGTCTCCATTTTACTCTTTCAAAATAATGTTGGTGAAACAGGAGAAACTTTTTAGCATTTTATTGGAAATTCTTCCAAAGGTGCTAATTTTAATGGTGGCTCTTTGGCTATCCACCAGGTGGTCTCTGTTCATCTCTGGCTGTTTTCACAATTCCTACTGAATAGCAATGTGATGGCTGCTTCCTAACTGAACTAGGGTCATTGAGTCATGGGCTAACAAGGGATCTCATTGCATGTGTAAAATAACAATGTTCATTCAATGAAAAATATCATCTTAAATGCACAGTTCACCTGTGTTTCAGCTGATCTCTGGAAATAATGCTTTTCCACTTGCTATGTTTAGAGTCTTAAAATTTCTGATACAATAAAATTCTCTTCAGCAGATTCCACTCCCCCCCCCCCCCACATCTTGTACAGTTTGATTCTCCTATTAATGAAAAGAAGTCATTTAGCATTGTTAAAATTTCTTCATCTTGTGACTCTTCAATCAACTGAATAATAACCCATTGTGTTCTTTACAGTTACTCTGGATAATAATAGTCCTGATAGTTATTTCACTTTGTAAAATATTATTTATTATAAATCCTCATCTCCACCCACTTTTTTTTTAATGCTATGATGGCATGGGAAGAAGTGAGTCACTATTGTCTTGCTAGTGCAGTTTCCAATAACTTAACAAGAGCTTGAGCTTCTAAAGCTTTAATTACATTGTTGCAGGACATATGTATCTCCTATATTGGTACTTAAATGCCACAAAATATTCTCCTTTCTCCCCCCCCCCCCCCACTTATACTCCCTGCTTCACCCCTGCCTTCCCGAGGC
>NW_020450607.1:0-1022 GCF_003343035.1 Apteryx rowi
TAAATTAAATGTTGAAATTTTAGATGGCAAAAATTAGGTGAGATGGATTGCACTTCTGTGGTCAATGTTGGAAACTGGATCTTCTTTTCAAATAAGAACTTGTGTTTTTTCCTCTTGCATGTTGAGTTCTTGCAGAGATCTTGCCTTCAGGATCTCRCAGTCTCTGGGCGCAGCATTGTATCTATCAARCAGTTTTAGAGACGTGGTTATACTGAAATTCTTCAGTGCTGAAGAACTGTTTTGTGAACACATTACAAAATTTAGTATTGATGCTTGAATTTTGTAATAGTCACTCTTATTTTTAAAGCGTACATATGTAGGATTTTATGACAATCACATGTCTTTAAGGAGTCTCTTGTTGACAAGATTATAGGCAATGTAGATCTTTGGGTTTTTTTTTGAAATTTGCATAATCTAAAGATATTACATTAAGTGCTTTCCTTTGAAGTTTTCTTCTACAAGATGTGTTGTTGAAACTTTCCAGTTTTGTGTCAGCCAATAAGGCAGTACTTTTAGTTTGACTGGGAGCTAAAAAGGGCCTMGAATAAATCTGGTTTTCAAATACTAACTTTTTTGTCTCTTACTGTAGCTCACAGAACTCATTAGAGTGTGAAATATTTCTCTTGAGGAAAAATCAGCTGTATAGTAGTTACAGAATGGGATTTAAGAAGCTGAAAATTAGAAGTAATTGAAAATCATTATTCACTATGTCCTGTGGGCAACTACAAAGATTTTTATCAGAATTTAACAAAACTGCATTTTCTAGATGATGTTATTTCAGGGGTGGCACCTTTGTTCTATATAACTCAACCAAGAAATAGAGAGAGTTCAGGAATTTATCCTTTCCATACGCTCTTAGGCAAATTTATGGGAAGGAAATACTACATGTTTTTTTGAAACAGATGGGAAAAAATGTTCCCTGTGATCTTCAATAACATGATTTGGGGAGAGAATTCCAGTGTTGAAGACTTTGCAGCGCTAGTGGTTTAAAATTGGTTTAAGTCAAAATAATTCTATTGCTG
>NW_020450608.1:0-1077 GCF_003343035.1 Apteryx rowi
GGGCCCCCGGCCCGGCCCTAGTCGTTGGAGGTGACGTCGATGTCCTCGCCGCCCGCCTGCTTGGTGGCCAGCCGCCATCGGTTGATGTGGTGGGAGCCCTTCTTCTTCTGGTCCGCCTCGGGCCCTTCCTCCTCCAGCTTTTGCCGCTTGTATTTCGTCCGCCTGTTCTGGAACCAGACCTTCACCTGCGGCAAGGAGGAGGAAAGGCCACGGGTGAACCCCAAAAGCAGCCCGAAATCCCRTCCCGAGCCCCTCGAACGCCGCTCGGGAAGCCCAAAAAGTCCGAGGGGAGCCGCAGACCTCGGACACGGGTCCCGCCGTGCGCGCGGCACCGTCCCCGCAGCGCCGCAGCCCAGCGCCCCTCACCCTGGTATCGGGGCACGCGTACCATATTTATCGTATTGAGACGGAAGGAGGGCGTTTTGCACCGTGGCAGCGGCCAAACGCTGGCCCGGGGTCCCGGGGAGGGAGCGGACGGGTCTCCGTCCYCGGAGATATTCACTCCTCACCCGGACAAGTCGCTCGGCTCCGAACCCGGGYGCTTTTGACGCCGCTGCCGCCGCACGGGAAAGTTGCGCCGTGGGAGCGCGGCCCTGGGCCCGGCTGAGACGCGGCACCGCGGGCGCAGCACCACCGACGGAGCCACCGCGGATTCGGGATGCTGCAGGCCCCCCGTGCAGCCGGCGCCGCGGGATGATGCGGCCGGCGCTGCGGGATGCGGCCGGCGCTGCGGGATGCTGCAGGCAGCCGGCGCCGCGGGCTGCTGCCCCGTTCCCGGGCCCTCGCAGGACACTAGGTGCCGCTGCTCGGCCGCCGATGGCAGCGCGGCCGCGGCCGGGGACGGAGGCATCCACCTGCGCGCAGGTGGCCCCGGCTCGGCGCCCCCGKCCCCGTCCCCGTCCCCGGCAGTCGTTGCAGACGACGCTGCTCCTGCCGGGCGCTTCGCAACCTGCCGCCGCGTTTCGAAGGTGAGCCGAATCCTTGCAGCGCGATAGGAGCCCCCGGCTTTAAGGCAGGCGCCTTCCATCGGAACAGCTGCTTTACGGCTCCGCTATATATTATAATCCCCCCCCCCCC
>NW_020450609.1:0-1077 GCF_003343035.1 Apteryx rowi
CCCTTCCGATCGGTCGCCAGGTTCAGGCCCGCTCTCTTCAGGGACAGGCTGGAGGCGTTTCTGCAATGGCCCAGCCAGCAGAGCTGCAGAGTTCTGCTCTTCCCCCCTGTCTCCCTCAGCTCTGCTCAGGAGGGCTGCGGAGCTGCGCGTTGAGCACTTCCCTGGCCTCTACGCTGACCAGTCCTTAAGCAGGTCAGTTAAGAAACCAGGGGCTCTCACACGCCACATTCCCTTACACATACCAAACACCAGGCAAAAACCAAAACAAACCTGTAGCCTACCTTTATTGTCCTCACCTGCCTGGGACCCATCCTTCAGGCTGCTCAGGTGGGTAATCATGCTTTAAATGACTTTGGAGGAGTCTTGCAGGTGCGGTAACCCTGTTCCTCCTGACAGGCACTTTTCCAGCATGCTCATAGTCTTTAACACAGAGGCTTCAGGAAGCATTCAAATCACTCTCCCTGCCCTATTCTTGTGAGGATAAGCAAGGGCTGTCATCAGGAGGCACAGGGCAGCTTGTCTGAAATACGGGAAGCTGGTTCAAAACAGCAAGCAGGTTTCCTGAGCAGATCGCTGTGCTTCTCCCACGCCCTCAGAGCTCCGCAGGGGCTCAGCCCGCAGGGTGGGGATGCTGCAGTGGGGGGACGATCCTGCCTGCCAGAGGGGCTCCTGCAGGCACCAGCCCTGCTCCAGCATCTGAGCTCCCAGCTGCTCCGCAGCCATTCCCCATGCCAGGCCTGCCCATCGTCCAGCTGGCTGCCTGCGCCTGGCAGGGCCCAGCCAGGGAGAAGCTGCGGCACCACCTGTGCTCCCAGCTCAGCACCTCCAGGCAGGGCAGCCGCAACGCAGGACACCTGAGCGAGCCTGAGGTGGCACAGGTCTGGCTGGGCCTCAGGGAAGCCCCTTCCCCAAAAGACCACCCTTCCTCCTCTCCTGCCTGTCGGGCTTGCAGGGTATTGCGGGCCGAGTTCAGCGCTCTTGCTTTCTCTCTGCAGCTCTCACTGCACACAGCAACAGCAGCACTGCTGCAGATGGCACTTGACTCTCCACAGCTAAACAGAGAGAAAAAAAAAAAAA
>NW_020450610.1:0-1056 GCF_003343035.1 Apteryx rowi
GGGAAACAGCATGAGAAGGGGAAAGAGCCACAAAGTGCATCTTGAGAGGTTCAGACTGGAATTCAGGTCAAAAGAATGTCACTCCTACCGTAGTGCTGAGGTGCAACAGGTCACCCAGAGGGAGTCTGTGATCAGCCCCTGGCTTTGTGTTTCAAGGAAAAGCAAGGGAGGACAGGAAGACATCAGGAGAGTGAGAGCAAGGTGGGGAAGCAGCTTGGGTGTGTACAGGCTGCAGGGAAAGAGGCACAGGCGTGGGAAAGCATAGGACAGCCTGTGGTGGAGGTGGCTGAGGGCACTGCCAAGGCTGAAGGCTACCAACAAAGCTAGRTTTTGTCCTTTTGGCTATGGCTGGTGTCTCTGTCACTGAGGCCCACAAGAAGACACTGTTTCCTTAAAGCACTGTGGCCTTGCTGCCTCCTTGTCCCTTGGGAGCCCAGCAGGTGCCAAATCATGGTCCTGCACTTAGCCTTGTGCACCCCCACCCTCACACTGCCCACAAGAAGAGCCCTGAGCAATGCGTGATGGAAAGCATCACCCTACCCAGGGACTGGCTGTCAGTGCCTGGTCGCTCTGCTTGATAACACACATCAAGTTTGACTTGACATCACAGCCACCCTCACATTGCCTTTGCCTACCTGCAATGAGTGCCTCCAACATTCAGCTCTAATCAGCCCCTGGGAGCCTTTGTTGGTAATGGTCCTCAGTGGGACTCATTATCTTTCCAAGAAAATTGTGATTTGCTTCTTGAGAGGTTTCTTCACCCTCTTCTCTGCATCTGAGCTTCATGGGCTCAGAAACAAATACAGCCAAGGGGTCATTAAAATGCAAAAAAACCCTAAGGAGCCATGCCTCTTTCCATAATTTTCTTCAGTTTGTCAATTCTTGTTTCGCTAATTGGAAAGTTTGCAGGAGTGTATTTACAAGAGAAAGATTTCAATGAGCACCTGAAAAAGAAAGATGTCTGCTTCTGAAGCTTTCTTGATTCTTCAGTTCTCAGAATAAGTCACACCCACATTCCCCAATTCATACTGACCCACAGTGTCTCCTAATGAAGTC
>NW_020450611.1:0-1076 GCF_003343035.1 Apteryx rowi
GGTCCTTGCACGGGGCCTTTGCACGGGGCCCTTGCACGGGGGCCGCACACACGGTCCTTGCACAGGGCTTTTGCACAGGGCCTTTGCACAGGGTCTTTCCATGGGGCCCTTGCATGGGGGCCGCGCACATGGTCCTTGCACGGGGCTTTTGCACAGGGTCCTTGCACGGGGCCTTTGCACAGGGGCTGCACACACGGTCCTTGCACGGGGCCCTTGCACAGGGTCCTTGCACGGGGGCTGCACACATGGCCCTTGCACGGGACCATCGCATGGGGCCTTTGCACAGGGTCTTTCCACGGGGCCCTTGCATGGGGGCTGCACACATGGTCCTTGCATGGGGCCTTTGCACAGGGTCCTTGCACAAGGTCCTTGCACAGGGCCCTCGCACGGGGTCCTTGCACAGGGTCCTTGCACGGGGTCCTTGCACAAGGCCTTTGCATGGGGGCCACACACAGGGTCCTTGCACGGGGCCTTTGCACAGGGTCTTTCCATGGGGCCCTTGCATGGGGGGGCCACACACACGGTCCTTGCACGGGGCCTTTGCACAGGGTCCTTGCATGGGGTCCTTGCACAAGGTCCTTGCACAGGGTCCTTGCACAGGGTCTTTCCATGAGGCCCTTGCACGGGGCCCTTGCACAGGGTCCTTGCACGGCCCTCGTGCGCCCAGCCCTTGCACAGGGCCATCACATGGGGTCCTTGCATGGGGCCTTTGCACAGGGCCTTTGCACAGGGCCCTTGCACAGGGCCCTTGCACAGGGTCCTCGCACGGCCCTCGCGCAGCCCTCGCACGGCCCTCGTGCGCCCAGCCCTCGCACGGGGCCATCGCCCGGCCCGCGCGCAGCTCACCCGCCGGCAGCACACACGTGCTGATCGCACGGCTCGCACGGGGCTGCGAGGAGCCTTTGCACGGGGCCCTCGCACGGGGCCCTTGTGCACCCAGCCCTCGTGCGCCCGGGGCCCTCGAGCACCCAGCACTCGTGCGCCCAACCCTTGCACGGCCCTCGTGCGCCCGGCCCTCACCCAGCCCTCGCCCGCGCTCACCCGCTCGAGCTCCAGGCAGAAGGTCTGGTTCCAGG
>NW_020450612.1:0-1018 GCF_003343035.1 Apteryx rowi
GGTGCTGGGGAGAGGAAGGGGACCCCCCCATCCCACTGTGGAGTTGAAGGAGATGTTTTGACTCGGTAGTTAAAGCGCTGGGCTGCGGCTCACTAGGCCTGGGTTTGATCCCTAGTTACTCCTGGGCACCCTCAGACCAGTCGCCCTGTGTGTGTTCCTCCCAGTGCCCTTGRGAACACAGAGTCCGTAAATGTGCGTTCCCTTTGTACAGCATTTTGAGATCCACGAGAGCATTTCAGAGCCGGGAGGGATCTCAGCTGCGAGCAGCACAGGGCTGCTGATGTGCAGCCTGCCGTGACCATGGGCCCAGCACCGCCACACGTGCTGCCGCCTGCTTCCCCGCTCTGCCACACAGGTTGCTCCCGTTGCTTGTGTGTGTCACTTAAACCACCTCTGCAGCCTCCTAGGGAGCCAGTGAAAGCGTTGCCCTGTTAAATTCCCTGGCTTGTGGGAAGCCGTGCACACTGAGTGTGTTCTTTGCACTTGCAGATTACAAGTGCAGCTGAGACAGAGGCAGTCACTTCCCAGAAGCTGGTCAAAGGACACGCGTACTCTGTTACAGGTGCAGAAGAGGTACGTGCTCGGCAGAAAAGGGGGGAAATGCAGCAAGCTTTGCACGGAGTCTCTCCCTGGGGGATGCCAGCAGCAGATTCTTCTTCAAAGTCACGTTCTGCTCTTCAGCCTCACCTGTTCTTAAGAATCAGGTTTTCTGTTCCCTTCTTCTTGAAGAAAAGTTTATTTCATTTGTGTGTTTTCAGTTCATGCTTTGGATAAGCACAAATGTGACTTCTTAAGTTTTTAACCCCCAAAACCATTTTTTCATAAACGCTCTCTGCTGTTTTCTAGTGAGCTCTCTTGTGAGAAGCTCTGTGCAGAGGACATACTACCCTCTGGCGGTTACATGGCCTCTTAACAGTGTGTGTGTGTGTGTGTGTGTGTGTGTGTGTGGTGTTTGTTTGGGTTTTTTTGAACTACAGTGGCTGGCACTGTAACTAAAGTGCACAACAAAATGTGTGAG
>NW_020450613.1:0-1006 GCF_003343035.1 Apteryx rowi
TCCCTCCTCCCTGGCTGGAGAGGCAATCCGATGGCAAAGGGGCAAGCGAGAACTGCTGGACCAAGACCATCAGTCTGGACCACAGTTTCTTATTCCAAGCACTCCTACAGCTCCCTCCTGAGGTAAGGGCTTTAGGAGCTCCTTGCTGAGGTGTCGCACAGCAACTGTTGAGTGCAAAAAACGGTTGTGGAGCCTGGGCTGCGGGGGTGGCTGGAAAGGGCTGGGGTCTACCACAAGAGCCCTGCCTCAGGGTCCCGTCTGGCTCAGGGGACAGTGTTGCAGCCAGGACTCCTGGGTACTGGCGATGGGGCTGCCCTAAGCCCCAAGGATCCTGTGGGGTTGCCTCCATCCACTTGTGCGGGATGGGGGGCAATCCATGGCCAGGTTGCCCTGGGAGTGGGTCCCCCTTTGACATTTGGCTCTGGCACAAAAGGGTCCTGCGTCCTGCAGCTGGGGTGTCCTGCCACTCCCATGGGGCTCTCAAGAGCCTGCTGGAAATGCCCATATAGGAAATGAAACCGTCATCTTGTAATAACCCCAAGGTCTCTGCTCCTTTGGGAGAACCTCTGCTCCTTCCCCCTCGATCCTTTTATGCTTCCAACTTGGCAGAGCATGGTTGGGGCTAAGAGATGTTGTCCTCAGATGGCCACAGCCCCTGTCCTCCTGCAAATGGGGGTCAAACCTCTGCACCCCAAAGACAGGGCCCTGCCCTGCCCTGCCCTGCCCTGGGGGCAGCAGGATGCTGCCCACGGGCTCCAGYGCCCCAGCCATGCCCAGGGCCCCTGCGCCGGCGCCAGGGCTGGCACCAGTACAGGCCCCGTGGCTGCTCCCCTGCACCCCCCACGGCCCCCAGGCACAGGGCATCCAGGAGTCCCACAGGGCCCCTGCAGCAGAGCCCAGCCCCGGCGGGGCAGCGGCCATGCTCTGGGGCCCGGCGCTGCCCGGCCGCACGGGGCGATGCTGTCCCGAGGCCCCGCGACATCCCATGATGCCGCCCACAACATGG
>NW_020450614.1:0-54368 GCF_003343035.1 Apteryx rowi
TCAGTTCTTCTGCATATCAATTGACAAACTTCAGTCCTGTTAACTCTTCACTCGCCCGTCAGTCTTTAACAGTGACCTCATCTGCTAATGCTCTCTTTCTGGCTGCATCTCACCTTTCTTCTGACCCACTGCTCTAGATTCATTCTCTTTCCTTTTTGAGTCCAGTTGTGTCTGCAAACAAGCCAATTACCGCAGATGAAGCTAAACTCGCAGCATGCATGCCATTTACTCGCTGGTARTTTCAGATATAGGTCACTGAGTAAAAATCAGTTTTAAAATGGAAAGGTGTTGCTATCCTATTTAGTACGTATTCCAGGGTTTCTGTAACTGATGCATCTGGCAGGCTCCTGTTACAATTAMCACATTAAAAATATAAGCTCAGTAATATTACATCAATAATGAGGCCATCGTTATGCAATAGTAATCAGAGGTTCTGTTCATTACATTCCTCCAAAACTTGTGGCTATAAAAGGCAGTTATAAAATTGTACATTTTGGAAAAGTTAGTATTTTCAGTCAGTGGGGAAATCAGTAGCATTTTTGGTGGACTTTGAATTGAACTCTCAAATCTTGTTTGCTTTACAAGGTGGGGGGAAATGAAAATTATGAAACAGGTGTATAAATCCATCATCATAATTGCTCAAGATGTCCCAGTGACAGAACCACTTGCCATTTTTCTTACATTCAACTTTAAACAGGCTTTGTTGGAAATCTTGGAATATGGGGTGTGAGGATCTTTTAATAATAGCTAATCTTATCTTGTATGTGGCACAAAGATTTTTATGTGTAGATATAAATTATGCTGGACTGATGGACTTCTSTTTCAGCTGAGATAGTGAGATAAACTGGATGAGTTTGATCTAGATGAGTCAGGACATTACTTAAGTTATACTAATGCTTAAATCATGCAGGGTGTTTAGAATTTGATGTATGTATTATGACAGCCTACCTAAAATTTGTCTCTTTCATTTAAGCAGAAAGCTGATTTGTTTGATGGTAAGGATTTTATAATAACTGCATCCTGGATTGAACCTGCTCCCATTTGTCAACCCTGATGATGTTGATTTAGAGGCTCTTTTAAATATTTATTGACATTGACTGATCAACTGTCAGAGAATGTTTCTTATCTCGGAGTCAGTCTTATATAGACTTAAATGTGTGACAGGACAAAGTGTTACTATGTTAACCCAGCAATGACAAATTGTTTTGGTAGTGTAGTATAATGGTAAGAACTAAAAAGTTATTTACTTTGCATGCAGGTTTTGGTCCTAGTTGTTTCTCTTCTTTGATAGAGGAAGAAAGGCATTATAAAAGCATTACAGAAGGGGAAAAAAGTCATTTGATTTTTTTTGAGTCCATGTCAAAACTCAGCAAAAGTGGTATTGATTTCTTCATTGACTGAGATCAGTGAATATTCCCCCAAATATATTATTAAAAAACAGACCTAAACACAAATTTTAGAGGAATGTGATGAAAAGAATATCTGATTTTGTTGTACAATGCTGGCCTAATCCTCCATCAAAGTAAGAAAAAGAACATCCTGTCATGTAATGATAATCTTCATGCTATGATTTTCCAGATTCAAAGGTTGAGAAGGCTAAAGTTCATAGAACAAAGGTTTCTGAACGGTAGTATGCATACCACAAGGCCCAGTTGGAAGGACTGCAAAGAAGGCTGTAAAGTTTTCAGAAGCTATATAGTCTTCATATTCAACAAGCAGCAGGTAGTGAAAATGGAAGGCATATAGTCATTTATTCATATATGGTTTACTTCTGCTAATAAAAGTAAATTACTTAATGTACTTAAGCAGTAAAGCTATAGACCCATATAAAGTTGCTCATATAGTTAAAAAGTCAGTAGGGCCAGGATCCGTTTCTCCTATAATTTTCTTAAAACTAATGCAGCAATAATAATTCAAACAGAAGTTCATGTGCATGTTTTCTCTTTAGAATGTTTAATTTGTATTTTAAACTGTATCTTTGCACATACTGCTTCAAGAACAATTTTGTAATCTACCTATGTGTTTGWCATGGCTCTCACAAAATCTGCGCTTAAATAGCACACACTTAAATTACACTTTGACATCTTTGCTTTGTCCTCCTTTCTAATAAAAGTCAACTTCTCATTGAAAAGCTCTGGCATTATGTGCTGAAATTCTGTCACTGGAAGCAAGTATTTTCCTGAGTAGTGGAACTAACAAAACATTGAAACTCTTAGGAAATTATGTTCTGTGGTTTCATTTTCTGGTGCATGAACTCTGTTTGAATCTTTTCCAATATTTGAAGTATTACTGACAATTCTTTCATGTCATTTTTTGCCTGTCTAGCAAAGAGTTAATCTCATACTGCAGCCTTTGCCAAGGGGAGTATATGCATGCGAACTTCATCCTCTACCTGCTACCTGACTTCACAATAGAAACTTGATTATCCTTAACTTTTCTTCCTCTCTCAATCAGGACTGAACAGGTCAATTGGTTAAAAATGATTGGGAATACAAGCATTTATATGCAAAATTTAGGAAAGAGTACCTCAAAATAAAGCAGTGTGCAGAATAGCTATAGCTATCTAATATTTGTCTGAACTTCAGGATAAGAATAATTTATCAGTGACAAGTTATGCTCTGCTAGAACACCATTACACACCAAAGCCTCAAGTCTTTCCTCTTCCCCCCCCGCCCCAAATATATGAACTGCTAGCTTGAAAAAATCTCAGTCGTTTTCCCAGTGTATCTGAAGATCTGAGCTCCTCGTCTCTGTCTATCCAGTCTTCATCCAGCCATGTGTTCAGCTCCAGGAATGTCCTCTGCCATTCAGCAGAGGAAACATAAACATTACTTGTCTTACCTGTATATTTGAGTGATAACATAGGTAACTTCTTATAAGTACTTTTGAAGTGCTTTGCATTTTTCTTAATTTGATTTGTATTTTCACTCAGTTTTCCTCATTTTCTGAAGGGAAAAAAGCTTATATAACTGCACTATCCCTTTTTGTGTGTTCTCTTGATTGTCCTAATAAACTTACCAATTTTAATCAAAATTTGACAGATAACTAAGTTCCTACACTTTTTTTTCCTCTCAGACTGGTGACCAGGTGGAAGAGATACTATAACTACATTAACTGAATTAAACTTAAGTGTGAGTACACATCAGATACCAAGTAATGGAGTGTCCGTATTCCCTAATCACAGGAAAAGCTTCCTGGAGTGAAGCTTCCTTCTGCCTTCAGAGCTTTGGAGTCCCTCTTTTTCTTCCAGCAATTAAAGGGTTTGGTTTCTCTGTCCTGAGGTCTTCTCATAACTTCTCACTCCTCCCTCTACCCCCTGCCTGCAGGCATTCTTTTTTTGCCGAATCTTTTTCTTCTTGGGTTGTCTGTTTTTAACAGTGGCTTATCTCTTTTTGTCCGCACTGAGGATTTCCCTTTTCACGGTTTCTTTTGCCCTGCTCTTAGCTGACACGGGACGATCCTGCCTTCCCAATTCCGAGCGGCATGAGAAGGCACTTCCACACCATGGGCAGCAAGGCTTCCCCGCTGCCGCCTGGCAAGGGTGGCAGTGCTGCGGGGCAGCGGCAGCTGCCCGGCGCGGYCCTGCCCCGCCAGCTCTCGTGCTCCCTGCAGCTCACTGCTTTTCTCGTCCCTGCACTTCCCCCTTTTCTCTCCTCTCCCTGTCTTTACCTCTTCCCTACTTCACTTCTCCTCCTTCCCGTTTCTTCTATACTTGTTTAAACATGTCCGCTAACCATTTTCCTCTTGCGTGACCCACTACTGAATTTTTCTTCCTTTAAAATCATTTTATCTTAATAGCTTGGGTTTTTTTAACTTCTGACTTTTATGTGTCTTTTTTTTTCTTTTGGTAGATTTAGAAGCTTTATCACTTGGAGCAGAGAGAAGGGCTGCAAATAAAGGAAAAAAATGCCCAGTAATCTAGACAGTATCCTTCCAGCACTTTTCCAACATGTTTTGTACACCTGAGGGAGACTAACCAGTCTCTTCCGAAGACAGGCAGACTGCCTGGATCCTGTACACCTCTCCCGGGCTCAACAGTGTTCAGCTGTGTCCCTTAGCTGGAAGAACCACTTCATTCTGCTTCCAGCAGAGCAACGAAAATAGAACAAGATTCTCTTCATCACTTTGTTGGCCCATCCAGACTTGGAGGTGATCTGCCAAAAAAGTGGAGTTTACAAGAAGTGCCGAAGCCATCCTCTCTGATCACCCGTCCCCTCCCCCCAACCCTTTGGCCGCCCAAGAAGGCGACGTGATTTAATCTTCAGGCGATCTCTGTACCGGATCCCCAGCACGGTCCGTGCTGCTGGCTGCATGGCTGCCTCGGCATCTCCCGCGGGCAATTGGTAGCATGTAGCCGCTGGCATCTTCTCCTGGCAGAAGCTCAACCATTTGAAGAGACGGGGAGGAAAAAAATCCCGGTCAGGATGTTTGCGCACGCTGTCGGCTGCCTCCTTGCCGGGGTGCTCTGCTGAAGGATCGGGACATCTGCGCGCAGGCAGGCAGGCAGGCGGCTGCTGTAGCTCGCCCCGTTGGGGCCGCAGTTCCCCCGGCGCTGCGGGCGCTGAGTGGGGGCGACGCGCTCGGAGCAGGCAGGGACAGGCTTGGTTAAAGTCTTCCAAGGCTCATGGCCTCTGGCATAGGCAAGGTTCCTCAGCCCGGGACTTGTGGCGGCTCTGGTGGCGCTCGCAGCAGCTTGGCAGGGAAATGCAGCCAGGAGATTCGTGTGAAAATGTGCAAGAAGATTGCCCAGCTCACCAAGGTAGGTCCTGCAGCGAGGCCGCCTGGCCGCGGGCGGCGGGGCTTGGCCCAGCTGCCTCTTTGGATGATCCTCGCCTGCGAGGAGGGAGAGGAAACCAGGCAGCTCCTGGAAATGTCGCTGCGCACAAGCTCCCTTGGAGCGGCTCCCCTGTGCATGCTGCCGTCGCCCTTGCGGCTAACGAGCGGTGGCTCGCAATTAGCAGCCCTCATTAGCGCGCTGCAAGAGCGACAAGAGCTCAAGCTCTGCGAACACAGGAGTTGATATTATCCAGCTTTTAGCCTAAATTGCGAAGGTTGGAATTCATTGGTCTTTTATAGGTTTTCAAGTAATATTGTTGCAAGGCTGCAATTGAACTGTGGTACTAAAGTGTAATATTGCTCCTTATCTTGTACTTACTCGTTACTGAGGTGCATAAATAGAACTATATTAAGTTACCTCAGTGAAAAGAGCTGGAGAAGAGGTAGGACTGAATTAGGTAGTATATTGTACTAAAACTTTTAGTCAGTCCTGAGCAATACTAATAAATATCTTGAGCGTCTTCTACACCACGTTAAGCAAGAGAAAATCTGTAGCAGGTGGCAGGTATCTTCTATGCTATTTTTATGCTGCACCTTTGTCAGTGGGGGAAAAAATGCTGTTTCCTACCCCTGCTATTCCTGTGAAATACCAGCTTTTACATGTTCTGTGAGCTTCCTCACAATTGATATTTAATTTGTTTCATAACCTCTCCCCTCTTCATTAGAAATGAAAAAGCACCGACTGTAAGTACAGGATGAAGGTAAAACAATAGGAAAACATTACAGTGTTGAAGATAGTGCAGTTTACTGGTTGTAGCTGCCATTATTCTCATCTAAGGATGAGTGTATCTGATAACGTGTAGGAATACTTATGCATGGGTTACACATACTTACGTACACAGGTGCTTAGATTGTATTTTTGTATAATAATACTTGTACACAATCTAATACTTATTTTTTGCCCATGAATGCACATATTACATTTTAACTTACATTTTGATTCTGTARTAATTGTAAACTGTTCAAATACATGTCAAATTGTTATTTTTTCAAACACAATTACGTTTTGGCAACGAGTTCTATAAAAATTCTTAGAGAGACACGCTGGTTATTTATTGATACCATTCCTGGCTCCTCAGCCACAGTGAAATATACAGGAAGGACAACAGCAAATTAGGTTAAGGTTTCCCGATTTGTCCCCTTGTTTTCTATCTTTTCACTGTCTTTGATCATCTTTACCCTCTAAGTCATTTACACTTACTCGAATTATCTGTTTCATAGCGTAGAAAAACTGCTGAATTAATGTGGGTTCATCCATAAGTATCACTTTTTAAAAAATCCTTTTTTTATTAGAAAAGCAATAGCAATGCTTCTGGTTTTGGTAGCTGATTGTACTTCACAGCAGCAGGAGCTGGAGAATCACCAGCTCTCTCTTGCTGATGGATGACCCATTTCTCAACAGCAGCATTAGAACATACTGACGGGATCTGTGCGAAGAAGCTTGTGTTCAGCTTCTCAAGTCTCAAGCTCAACTCACTGAACTCATTCTCCGTAGAGATTTCTGTGCCTTCCTTTCTGTATAAAGTGAAGATTATTTTTAAAGCCTCTCTATATAATTGAATTTTAAGGAAAAAATATCTTTCATTCTCTTCTGAAAACATTTTATTAATTTATAAAGCTTCTCTTTGCATTGGGGAAAAATATTCTGAGAGCTATTTTATCAACAAAAAGGGGGGAAAAAAATCACCCTAGTGCAAAATATCCTGGCAAAATTTTAAGGCCTTCATCAAATTATATACTTTTTTTTTTCAGAATCTCATGCTAAATTTCTACTGTTAAAAGGTTGGAGGAATAATTTCTTTTAATAGAATTAATCCTCTGGATACTTCTAAGTCATCTAAAATAAAGATGATTTACACCTGAAGCTCAGAAAAACTTCTGAAAAAAAAAATCATCCTGTTGTAGAAAGTGATGTATAAGATTCAGTTTTATTTTCAATAAAACTGTGCTCGTAGGGAACTCAGAGCAGGATTGAAATTTTAATCATATGCTTTCCCTTTTAATTTCTGGGTAGGGTAGTGCTATACCAACAGCAAACATCCATACCAAAATTGAAAAATCAAAATCTGAGACCAGATTAGCTGGGGGGGGGGAGATGAATGGAGAATTTGTTATAATAGATCATTTTTGGCCTAGGAACTTTGAGGACTTCTTTTTGAATCGCTCTCTTTTCTTGGCTATATTGCCRTTGGGATAATTGTAATAAATTTTCCCTTAACTTTAAGTTGTGTCTAGTGCTAACCTCTCCTGACTAGTGTGTAATACTGCTCTCTGTTCTGTAGCTACAACTTCCTGCTCCAGTGATGTCAGTTTTTCAGTGATGGGGAAATAATATTTTGTGAGTGATATAATTACTTATCAACTCTGTATTGTGCCAGAAGGAGAAATGAATACAAAATGTTTAAATTAGTTATAGGATACAGAGACTGCTTTGCATCCTGTTTCTCTGCTGTATGGTCACTAGTGGCCTCCACCTCCTACTATCAAAGACAAAGGAGCAGTTTGCAAAGGCAGCAACAGCAGAACCAAAGTGGTAAGGCGGTGGCATCTTTGCATGAAGTGCTGGTTACATAAGGCATGGGTTGGGATTCTCCATAGATAATCAAGACACTGAGATCTTGAAAGTTATGCCAGTTCTACTGCCCTGCTATTTCTGTTTTTGAGGAGGTAGATTATAGAATAGTTTTCATACCTTTAGTCATGTGCAGTTTTTTTTTCTGTTCTGCACCTTTTTGGCTGTAGTTGCAAAATTACAAAACTAGCATTTCTGTTTTGGGCAGCAAACTACTGCTTTTTGTAGCCCATATAGAGGCCATTTATTGATGGCTTTAGATGCCTGGCCCTTGTACTCTCAAAGATTGTTTTTTTTGGCTTTTGGGTTTTTTTTTTGTTTAGTGTTGACGGTTCACTGAGCACATTTAGTCTGTGCATGTTCAGTGGGCCCAACACAGACCACAGACACATCAAACCTACTCTGTCCAGACCTGCTAGTGTTGGTCTATCCTTGTGTTCGTGTGTTTGGGAGTCTTTGGGATGAAAGGTAGTAGTAGTTATCCAATAAATTAGAAGTGATGTAAAAGTACATCAGTTTGAAAATGTGAAAATGGATCATTTTAATTGCTGTATAATGGATGTGTAAGTGCTTGACATACCAGAATTTTTCATGAGCAGAACTAATTTGAGGAAGGATTTAGAATTAGTGGATGCATAGAACTTCAGTCTGGAAAAATAGTGTGTGTTGAGTACAACGTATCTGTAGGTTCGTCATCCTACCGTTGCCTCCTCCCCCCCCCCCCCAAAAAAAAAAAAGTCAGATGGCCCTTACATTTCAAGGCGTAAGTGATCACAGGCCTTATTTTACCACTGGAGATCCAGCTTCCTACATTTGAAATACACAAATGAAATCATGGCAGGGTTTTATTGTTCATTGTACAATTTGTTTTTTTTTTCATTAAAGCCTCAGCTCACAGTGCTAAATGAATATGTGAGAAAAACAGTTTTTGTTTGAAAAATGTAAAAAAATATATATATAAAACCAAGTTTTTTTTCCCCTGGATGCAAGGAGAAGATTGAAAACAGGAATTTGAGAGGCTAAAAAGGAGATTAAATAGTTATGTTTTCTTAATGCCTAAAGTTGACGATATTGTGCATGTAATAATTCTGTTCTATGGATGTCTGGATACTTGATCTCTTAAGAGACAGAACTGGGCAGGTTAGTAGAGCTGGGAGCCAGATCATGGCTTTGGTTAGGATCCTACTATTGTCTCTTAGCAGCATGCAAGAGACCAAAGTCTAAAGCTGATTTCTAGTTTCTGTAAATACATGTATACAGGCAGAGGTGGCGTGTGACTTTAAGATGCCTCGATTTGGTTGGATTGTCATCTTAAAATAGCTTAGCCTATGGACATGAGAACCTGAGGTAAGATGACTGTATTGATTAGTCTTAGAAATGAGAGCAGGATTCAAGATAAAAGGACCTCAGGGTGAGATATAGCTAGAGAATCAGGTTCAAACTAGAAGGTATCAAGATGTGTCACAGATGATAATAGAAWAAGCCTTGAACATTCACTTGGTACTGATTTACTGAAACAGTCTTCCTTGACCTATTGCTTGACTCTACAGACTCTAGCTTTGCAAGTGCTGACCAGTATGAAGAAGTCATAGTAGCCAGTACACTAAGAAAAGACTGGACCTGAGTGTGGAACTCTTCTAATGAGAATGGTCTTCACTGCAAACCTGAAACTTTAGCAAAGTTTGTCAGTCACAAACCACGTAAAAAGTTTTAAAGACCTAGTAAGATTAGTGAGTTTGTGTGAGACCTGCCTAGGCCTTCAGGATTTTGACCTTAAAATCAGATAACATTGCATCTATTTCCAGCTGAACTATGCTTTGAGTTTTCAAAGAAAACTTGTAAGATCTATGAACTTACAGAAAATGATTCAGAAAAGTTCATCTTGCAAATGGAAATGTCTGTCTGTAGCCGTGACTCACAACAGATACAAATAATACAGCTCAGATATTTTTCTGCAACCCTAGTGCGTTCAAATCAATAGGGACTTGAGGTTAGTGCATTTTTCTGATTGTAGCAGAATGCATGACTTTTTTACTTGTAATTAAGTTTAGTCTTCTCTATCAGAAATTTCAACCTTGGCACACTAGGTTTCGTGCTTGCCAATTCTTTGTATTTCTGATCTGTTTAGCTGTTTTAAATGCATGGCAATTCTTATTAGAAACTTTGGGCTCACTGCTGTCTCATGCTATGGGTTTTTATCATCCACTGGGTATTATAGGATTTTCAAGTGCTTATTGATTCTCAGGACAGTCCTTTTCACTTGAGATAGGATGAGAAATGCAAATGAATTCTCAGAGAAGAGTGCTGAGGAGAGTGAATCAGCTTTCATTTAAGAGGCAGTTCTGGCAGGGCTGGCAAGAACTAGATATACCGCAGGCATTCATGATATTCAGACATCTTTTCAAACATCTGCCTGTGGGACTCAAACCAAACCTGCTGCTCTGGACTTCTGTCTCTGGAACGAAGCCTAATTTGAACAGCTAGAGTAACAGCGTGGATGGTGACATTAGCAGGTGATCAGAAAACTGCCTACACCGCAAGACAGTCCTTTCATACTTCTGTTTCCTTCTTTGGGAGAAATTCCTGGAGACCAACGGAGGAATATTTTTAATGAGGGTAGATAGTTACCCTGAAACTCACTTTCCTTAGGGATCCATCTGACTCTGTATTGGTTATTTGGGAGTTTTGTYGTAAGAAGCACACTTTTAATTACAATATTTCTGGTTAAGTAGATTGTTAGCCAAAAAATCAAGTGGCCTGGAACAAATTTTGTTTGTGTATGTTGAAAACTGTGGGTCTAAACAGAGGGACAGACAGAGTGCTGACACAGGGTAAAGCTAATTACTGATAAAACACAGTAAGAACTTTTTTTTTCTAGAGGAGAACTGAATGTCTCATAGGCAAACGTATGCTCCTCTTCTAGAACAAGAAGCATAAACAGATGTTCTTTAATGACCAGCTGGAGCAACTGAAAATGTTATATACTCCAGCTGCCTAATCCCCCCAGTCACCAGCTCAGTCAGCAGAATAGAAAAATATGAACATTATTAAATAAGCTTCAGTGGGAAATCTGGCAGATAAGCAAAAAACCACTTTCATTAGTTATTTAAAGAAAGATRTCTGACTTCTGCATGAAAGTGTATGAGGTATACTCTCATATTTAGTTCCATTAGCTTCCCTCTACAGGTGGAAGGTTACAGAAGAATTAACAAGTGGCCTGGGATATGTGTGAGAGTGTAGACTATTTATTCCGCTCCAGTGTTTTGCAGTATAACTCTATGCTAGATCTTTTAACCTGTTTTGTTTTAATGCCCAGAAAAATGTCTGGTAGGTTTAGGGATGAAATGTGATTAAATTACAATGGTTTACTCTGGAAGTGCCTGTCAACTGTGCAACTAAACTTGTGTGAGCACTTCTAACATCTACCCGTGTTTATAGATGAAATGTGTTGCCTTTTCACAAAGTTAAGSCAAGTTCATTGATCTTATTTATTGTGATGCCTTAACAGTACTCACTAATTAATTCTTACAGTGTCTCAGCTGAAGTGCAGTTAGTTGTTGCACTCTCTTAGCTCTGCTCTGAGGCTTTTTTGATCTCAGTTCTCCAGAGAGGTATTCAGTATTCTACAGAAATGAAGCAGAATGTAACAGCATAAAAACTAGGATCATGCTTTTGGAGCAGCAGTATTTTTCCTTGGGGAAGCAATATAGATACTGATTTCCATATAGATAAAGAAAGAGATCTTTTTATAAAGCTGCTTACACTATGCCCTAAGAAGACTAACCAAATCAACTATTGATATCCCCAAGTACTTTACTTGATTTTGTGATTTTTATGTATAATTTTCTTCTGGATTTCAAAACTAGCATTATTTTTGCCTATCAGCTGACAAAAACGTGCAAACTAAGGCAAGATCTCTCAACCATATTGTCATAACTATCCTTTCCTTAGAGAACCAGAAGGGAACTCCTGGATCATTAAGTCCATGTGTTATGTCATATTATTAACATATTGTGTTATTAAACTGGTCAAAAGCAGTATTAAAACCACTATTCCTATTAGAAAGCATTCCAGAATTTCATTATTTAGATGGCTAGAAATATTATTTTAAATTTATAAACCTTGCAGTACCCATTTTTATTTTCTCCTACCTTGAATTAATTTACCTTCTTTTTTCCCCTCTCAGTTGTTTATTATTTTGATGCATTTAGAGGTAATAATCATATCCTCTCTTAGCCTTTGCTTTACAAAGCTAACCAAGCAAAACCTCCCTGATTTTGTCTCATAACAGTTCTGAGTATTCATTCCTTATACATGTTCTAATCTGAATTCATCTTCCTTGGGCCTAATTGCAAGAACCATATACTAAAGATAAACATGGATTCCAATTAGCTAGCAAAGATCTCGGAGCAAGATTGAAAATGATGGAGAGGCACTGAATTATGGCAAAACTGGGCTGAAATAATACCTTTGAGTTACATGACTCCTCAATATTTCAAAACACTTTGAAATATTGAAGAGTTAAATCAGGATGTTTAGCAGTCTTTGKTTTTTTTCAAAGAATGTAGGCATTCTGCCTCAAGCACGCTGAAGATCAACAGTTTATCATGCTTGTATGTTGTATCTACTGCTAGGGATTCACATTCAAAAATGATGATGTTATACTTGTATATTCCACTGTCACACCATAGGTGTGTGTATGATAGCAAAGAAGCTCAGCTTTCCCCAGCTCCTCAGTTCTGGGCTGCAGTCTAAACATTTTCTATATGATTTTAGCTTTAAGCTGCTCTCTTGAAAATTGTGAATAGTGATGGATATTCAGAATATATTGCCTTTCCTGTGGGTGTTCTTGGCATCTTTATGTATTAGAATTACCTTTTTGCTATACAAATTTTTCAGTAACTTCACCAAGTCTACAGAAAATCAGACTGCTGTAGTAATCAATAACTAAAAGCTGCTTTTGTAATGGAAATTATGGACCAAATTCAAGCCACTATTTCAGGGAACCCTACTTAATGTTTTTATATAAAAAGTCATGAATTTTACCAATATGCACATTACAGGCAAAAGGTAATAAAATATGTAGTGATCCATTAATTGCACAAAAGAAAATTGCATGGTTTTAGTCTTTTCATATTCTAGCTTTTCATCACTGCTGTACAAAAGTACCCTTCTGAGTGACTTTATAAACTGTACCTCTTTACTATCAATTTCCTAAGTGGTATATTGGTGCCAGCATTTTGCAATTGAGAAAATACCCAAATTAGATGTCAATTCTCAGTTAGAAATCAACTCAGTTAGCTTAAGACATTCTCAGGCCCTTAAATATTCCAGAGCAGTGGATTTAGATTTCTGAATGTGTTACTGTGTTATATACGGTGTATGAAATATTTTTATCCATGCAGCATTGTGTTCTTTTTTTCCCTGTCTTCATTAGGTAAGAGTGTTTACATTTTATTAATACAACTGTTGCACTGAAGTAGAACTACAAGTTGCCATGAGTATAGCAAGATCTTAATCACATTAGCAGTCTCGCTGTAAAATGTACTTTTTTTTTTAGGCACACACAATCGAACAGGCTGTTTCTATATGGTGCTGAAGGCCATTTCAGGAGTGGAGGATACTCAGCCCTTAGCCTGTGCTTTTAATAGGAACAGATATGCATGCAATTTTTCCCTGCTTGTGCTTAAAGCCATTAGGAACTAGAGTGTGGATATTCTTAGTCCAGAGCCAAGACTGAGATAATTTTTCCTGCCTCTCAGCAGGGCATGTTAACTCGGGCTTGGCTTTGGTGATTCAGACTTGGTGTTTTACTTTCTGTACATTCACTTGTCTTCCGAAGGCTCAGGGGGTAGCAGAGCATCATATAACCCTATTACTCAGGAAACATTACCTTCAACTCATAAGGAAATTACAAACTGTCTGATGTTGAACAAGATTTTGTCTTAAGTTAATGAACTCAATTAAATTTATTTGAAGTAAGATCACACCTTTTTGATATAGTTGTCATTCAGAATTTGTATGACTTGGCCTTAAGACACTTAAACACATTTTTAACTTAGAACATATGTGTAGTTCTAGTATATCAGTGAGTCAATTCATATACTTCAGTCCACTCATATGCTTGATTGTTTTTCCAGTTCAGAGTTTGAGACATTTGTCTATGACATAGCGCTGTATGTCTGTTTGCAGATGTACTTTTAGGCAGAGTGATTTTTTCTTTCATTGTTATTTTTGGATATACCTGCCATACAGATTACAGGGGCTGGCATGCAATCCTAGCTGTTACAGTTCAGCAGCTGTGTGGATTTGCAGCGCTGCATACACAAGCTTAATCACATCCAGCTATATCATTCAGTGTTGTTTCTGGTTGTAGCAGTTCAAATAAGTTATCTGAACAATACAGCAGCATACTGCAAGAACACAGCAGCTAGACGTCTACAGGACGTCTTGCTAAATCTTTACTTTCAACTAAAAATTTCAGAAGTAAATAAGTATCTTCCATTTAGGCTCCAATATTGTATCACCACTGCTTGTGTGTGTTTTGTGTTTTTCACACAGACCGCATAAGTCAAAGCTGTCGCTCCCCCGTCCATTTTTTAAGTTTTTATATCCCTCTCCAGAAGCAATATAAAAAGCTTTGGCCAGAAAAATTGCCTTTGGAAGTTAGAGCATTTGACTGTGAATATACATCGGCAATTAGATTGTTATATGAGAGCTATCTGTAAATGTAAATGTGAGATAACAGTTGAATATTTTGCATTTTTCATTCAGGAGGAAAGATTTGATAATAGGGCTGTCTAGATCTGTAGCTGGTAATTTAAATGCTTTTGTTCAAACTGTTATTATTAAGTTTGTCCAGTCGCTTCTTGAATCCACATGAGCTTTTAGTGTTACAGCTCCCTGTGGCAGGATATTGATGCTTAGTCTGCATATAACATGAAGAAATACTACCTTCTGTTATTTTAACCTGCCACCTCCTATTTTCATTTGCTGTTTTGTAGTTCTTACATTGAAAAAGGTGGCAAATAGTCATTCTGTATTTACCTTCTCCATTCTACTTGTAATTGTAAGGACAACATGGTTGACATTCAGTTTGAGGTTAGAGTACTTTAATTTAGGGGTCTTAATGTGCACGGTATGCCCAAGCTACCAATGTAATCAGTACAGCCTAGAGAGTAATTTAGCCCAGCAACCGTTAGGGACTGAACTCCGTTTCATGTATTATCTAAAATTGGCTCCATCTGAGATGTCCTGGCATATCCTGCCTCGTTCCAGAAAGGCATAGTTCTCCTGTAAAGCCCGTGGCATATTTGACAACCTTGGGTGGATGTCTCAGGCAACTATGGCATATTAAGTAGCACCAGGTCCCTGAGTTTAGGCAACTGAATAGAGTCCTTGGTGTCTACTTCAGAGTGAGCTGACTTGCTCTCAGGTCTCTTCCTGACTGGGTCTCTGTTGACTGACAGTAATAGAAGTTTAGACAATTGGCATACAAATGAACACCTAAATTTCAGTATTTTAATCTCTAACAATATTAGCGTGATTTCTCTTCWTAGTTGCCACTTTTTCAGGATCAGAGTCCTACTTTATTTTGTTACTTCTTGTGTAGAAGCTTTTCTACAATTGATTATCCTTGTTGCCTTTTAACATATCTTTTTCCAGTTCTATTATACTCTTTTGAAGAGGGAGGACCAAAACTGCATGCTATATTCAAGATGTAGGTATATGATGTGTCAGTGTATATGGAAATTTAGAATCACTCTTTTAAAGTGCATTGCTTTCCATTTATCTGCAATGATTTTTATCTGCCTTTTCAGTTTGTGAGGTTCTTTTCCAAATCCTGTAGTCAGCTTTTGTTTCTGATATTCATTTCCTTTTCAAATTATTTATGAAGATATCCAATGCTATAGGTGCTAGTGCAGTTCCCTAGAGACTCCACTGGTGATCTTTATTGTGAGAACTGACTATTTACTCCTATCTTGTTTATGCAAAAACCTTTCTTTTTGCCCTTAACAGCTTATTTTCTTCAAGAGACGTTGGTGGGGAGCTTAGTTAAATGTCTTTTGGAAACTCAGGTAAATTACATCAACTGTATCTGCCTTGTCCAGACTCTTTGCAAGAACTCAAATAGATTGTGAGGCGTGATTTCCCTTACAAAAGCCATTTGGACCCTTGCCAAATATAGCCTTATGAATCAGAGTTGTAATTTGTATAAATGGAAACAGGTTAGTACAGGATACTGCTCAGCATTTTTGAAGCATAATGGAGATCACGTTTCTGGGCTATGAACCAATAAGATCTCCTATAAGTTTTAGATATGAAACAAAAAACAGATGGCTAAATTCTCAGTGAAATAGACTGTAAAAGCCAGAGATTTATGAGGATATTGGAGATCCTAAACTTCTGCAAGAACTTCCCCAAGATCAAGAGATTATATAAGGTGAGTAGAAAGCACACTAAAATCTGATGACTTGGTCTTACTTCTGTGTGTCCACATATATTTACACATATATACACATCAGTGCATTTACTTTATCAATGAATAAGCATTATCCTTTCAGTGTTTTCATATAGTTCTGTGTATTTTTTAATAAACACAAATTTTAGCTAGTTTAAATTTTACTGAAAAATAATTTAAGTCTCTGTGACAATATTTGAATTCAAATTAACCTTATAAATACACTCCAGTTCAATTTGATTCACCACAGCCATAACAAAGAAATAGAAATATATCTCATGTAAATGTAAATGTCATACTAACTGATTTTTATTCTACTTTGCAGTTATACACAAAATCTACGAAAAAATTATCTTACCTTTGCTATTTAGCTTTGCAAAATGATTTCAAAGTTATTTAGTTAAGGGTTTTGACAGATAAGATGTAAAATGATTCAGGAACTGTAAACAAAAGGTTTGTAACATGTCAGATTGTGGGGAGGCAGATGCTACAAAGATCTGGGTTAGAGTTCGCCTTATTTCACATATTAATTAATGATGTGGAAGTAAAAATGAACAGATGATACTAATTCAGGGGGCATCATAAACACCTAAACAAGACAGAAAGGAGGAAAATGAATATAGATGGAAAACAACAACAAAAAAAAATTGCATTTAGTTTGGAGAAAGGCTAGCTTTTTCCAAAAATATAAGAGAACAGAGAGAAAAAATACACTGAAAATGAATCATGAGGAGAAGCATAGAAAACTGTAAGTCTTGATTAAAAACCAGAGGACCAAAACAAACTGCTGTTYTATAATGGTTGGTGAGGAAATCCTGCATTAAAGTAGATACGCGTAATATCTTAATGCCCAATACTTGTTTTGTTTTTAAAGTGTTTGTAAGACAACACAAAGTGGCTGTACAGAAATGAAGGCAGTATGAAGTGAAACATCAGTTCACAAAGGAGGGAAACCCCAGAGAGTGAAGAATAGAGAATATAAATGAGTTCTTGCCTGTGAGAATTCAAATCTCTTTCTTCTAGTCGAAGTATGGGACTTTCCCCCAGCTCTACATATGGGCTGGAAAGTTATATATGCAGAAGAAATATCAACAACCAACCAACTAGTTAAATACATGGAGCAATTCATTACACCTATCGTACCTATTTTAGACACCTATATTGGGAAGGGAAAAATTGCTCTTTGGAGGCACTCAGCTGGCTAACCTAGATTAGATGTGTAATGATGAAATGCCTGATGGTCAATGAGATGAATCCCATCTCTTGTATACAGAAAAGATGCTTCTGAGAAGGAGGAAATACGTAGGGTTTTTCTCTTTGTTTCCTTGCGGTAATTACTAGTGTCCTCATCTGACCTCCTTCTCTAGTACTTGTGTTTCAGAACAGTCATGGAGTTTCCTTGTCAGAGTTAGAGGAATCTTTAATATTTCCTTGATTGTCTGGAAGACCTATTTCTTGAGATGCCGAGGAGGCACTGCACACACCCAGAGTCATAGCAGAAGGATTTACGGCCTCCTCAAAAAAGAGAAGAAAGGACTTAAAGTTGAGTAGACTTTATGGAACAGTCCCAGAAGATATATGCCTTCAGCAATACACAGACAGGTTGTGGACTGCATGCGAGTTTCCCAGCAGAAAAATCTCTGTCTAGACTTGACTTTTGTGATTCTACAGTTTAGTTTTGCTTTTTTGAAATTTTGGGGTGCTATATTAGTGCCTTTTTCACCACCTGTTCTGTTTGTGGAAACATTCTTGCGATATATTTTTACTTTCCCAGTTCTTAAATTGCCTGACAATTATTCTGTTTGTCTACAGAGAGACTTGTCCACTTAGAGACTACAAATACAAATGAGGGACAGTTGGATGTCTCTTTAGTAAAATTTAAACCAGGGCTAATTTTATATTTGGTTGCAAATAGATCATGTGCAATATCTATATCCACTACACTAAGGTTTATGTTCAGTATTCACCATACTAGATAGAAAAAGAAAAAAGTAAAAAAATAGAAAAGAATAAATGCTTGTATAAAATTTAAATTAAAAGAAAGAAAACAAGGGAGAGGCAAAAGGAGGCAAGAGATATGCCAAAAGAGATTAGCAATCTGTAGACATTTTATGCTTATACTTTCTTGATACATTTTAGTATCTTGATGTATTTTATGACTTAATGTAATTCATGGCACATGTAGGCAAGGGGTCTTTCATTCTGATTCCCCAGATAATGAAAAATACAAATAATATGGATATGCTGGGACATTCAGGAGAGCGAGACATTGCACAGTGAGCTTCTGCCCCAGAGGCACCCTAGCAGATCTAAACACAAGCAGTCTTCATACAGGACCATTGGCTACTTCTATGCTGTCCTCTCTTTCCACCTTGCATCCAGAAAGGTTTATTAACTTTGTTGAAGCTATAGATGAAAGCATTTAGGTTGATTGTGCACTGAAAGAAAATATCCTGAAGCAGAATCCATTTTTAGTACGCTAATTAAGATTCATTCTGGTGCAGCACACAAGCCATGCAGCTCTCCTGAAGCCGGAGGAGCCAGCGATGGCAGGAAGAGCAAACAAGCGGCTCTGTGGCAGCCAGCTTGGATTGCTGGGGCAACGCAGGTGAGAGCTGATGGAGCTGCCTGCACTTGAGCTCAGGCTGCGTGAAGCCTGTGTTTGCAACATGATGCTGGGACACCTGATCTGGCTCTCTGCAGAACTTATATCCTCAGAGCTCATTAGATTCCAATCTTCGTTTCTAGATTTAAAAGCACACATACTGTTTTCAGAGAGAGGCCACCACTATGAACTATAGCTGAGTCCCCAGCTCTGACTTTGAGCTTGTAAACTCCACTGAACATAAGTTGGCCCTGACCTCTCTGCATCTCTGACTTTGTTAACCTCTTATCCATGCACCCTATGCATAGATAGACAGAAGTTTGAGGGTCAAGAAATTTTGTCAAAATATCTTCAATAACTTGCTGACAGTAGAGTGCTTGAAATAAGTTATGTTTATTGTGTTTTATAAGTGAAAGTCAATGCCATTATGATCTGTGTTGATTCAAGGTATTTTTAATGGACAGTGAGTGGATGAGTGAGCCCTGAACTGTGTATTTCTTACCAAAAGAATTGTGCTTTATAGCGTTTTTCTCATAAATGGTGTGGTAGTAACATATGCAGTCTGAAGGCTCACAAAAGAAATTTTTGATGTTCCTCTCTACAACTCCAGCTTTTGAAAGCAAAGTTGTTTCAACCAGAGCTGATATTTTACTTCAGAGGAAAATAAGTTTCTTTAGCTTGTGGTTTTGTGAGGTGCTGCAACCTCTTCTTTTAGAAGACTAAAAAATCATAAGGCAAATAAAAATGCTATTTAAAAATATAAATAATATATAAAATATAAAACTTCTTGTGATTTTAAAGGTATTCTTTAATTTTAGGTTCTGAAACATTTCTGAATGCTTGAGGTGACAGTATTCTCTCATACAAACATATAAATGGGTAACATTATCAATAGTCACTGGAACTATCTGTGTACATAAAATTATTTTTGTTATTTCAGGAAGCCATAGAAGACCCAAGGAAAGATTTGAGACTTTTCTTGAGGTTACTAACCATATGTTACAGCAGTATTATTCAGTTAAAATCGGCATAGGTGCCCTGGTGTAAAATTGCATCAGCACCATAGCTAATCATAGCCTAGATGGCCTGTGCCTTATTAAAAGGCGTTCTTCCTTCTTCGGTGTTAGAAAGGACAAAGATATTCATGTGAATTCTTATTAGAGTATTAATTTGTCAATTGTGTGAGCTGGTTTTATTTTCTAGTCTGTATAATTATGGTAACAGAGAAGGCTAAGGTATACAGAGCCATTTCTTTCCCAAAGTGAGCTTTCTCCTCATAATTTTGTTGTGATTTATTTTAAAAGAGACCATTTCAAGGCTGCCATGTTAAATACCTCACTCTTCTTTAATCTGCTTCGGAAGTGGACAAGGCAGAGTTCATAGAAGCAAACTCAGCTGCTAGTGAGGATGAGATACTACTGCTACTAGTAAAAAAGAGATGCTGCAATCACCTGGTCTCAGTCAGCCCATAGCAAGTTAGTTAGCAATGGAAACTTGCCTCCTCCCCTGCTTTGTTTAGGGTGCTGTCGGGTGTACCCAGCGTCCCCCTCAGGGCCTTTTGGCCCATGTATGAGATCTGGACTATCACGCTCCTTTCTTTTTCTCATTAGTTATCCTATGGAACTAGGGCCCGTTCTCATTGTATTTCTTTTAGCCCTTTCCTCATCAGGAAGGGTTTGATGCATTACTTCTGTCCGATAGCCTGGGCCTGAAAGGAGAAGAATATTTCGGATCCTTTGCCTTTTTTTCTTTTTTTTTTTTTTTTTAATTCTTATAACAGCACTCCTCTCCGTACCAAACTGTCTCACTTCTTATTCAGCTAATAAAGCAACTTGCTAGAGTCATTTTTTCGTAATGGTAGTCAGCTTCCTACAAGAATAGTATTGGTTAAAACTACTGCTAGAAAACAGATCAGTCTTTTTCAGGATGAATTCTTTAGTTTTGTCTTCACTGATGAGGTACAGTTGATTATTTTCTTTTTTTTTGTTATTTTACATCACCATAAAGAAAAGCGGGAATGAAATAAGATGCCATTTAGATTTAGGGCATTCAGAGGATAAAACAGGACTAACAAGATGTATTCATATTCACAGCACTGATAATTCCCCAGTGCATGCTGTGCATTAGTGTTCCTACCAACCTGTCATACATTTCAGCTGCTATAAAATCAGTACGCTTCCAAATGCACGTGCAGCTTTGGAGAACTGTAAGGAGGCAGTAGCCACTGGTATTATGCTAGTAACTCAGTGAGTGATATAATGTCCTCTRCATTTGAAGGCAGTTCTCTGTGCTGTCAAACTGACCAATTTTAGAGCTGCTTTTAAAAAGCCTTTTATCAGCACAGCTGTTGAGAGGTTTATACCACGTTACCCAGCAGAATGTATACTCTACAAAGTACAGTAGCTGAAATCATCTTCAGTATTTTTCCTTCCAGCAGAATGCATGTAAAGTCTCAGATTCATCTCACATGAATTTAGTCTCTTAAATGAAGTACCTGGGATGGGAATATTGTAGCCCTGGGCATTTATATTAAATAGGGAATGAAAGGCATGTGTGAGAGACCTAAATTTCAAGAAGTAGTGAGCAGCAATCCTTTGAAAATTAAATCTYTTGAGAAGTTTAAGATACTGAGGAATCAGTTTCAGCAGTCAAGCCTGAAGGTTAACTTTAAGGACCTGCATTTTCAAGTCAAAATTCTTCATTGTGGTTCTAGCCACTGTTGAATGGAAGCATGGGAATAATTGATAGAGCAGGGAGGCCAGTTTCTCCCAGTCTTGTAGATAACTCACCTAAGATTTTGGTGATAACCATTAATGTAGAAAGTCTCCAGTTCAGTCTAATGTTCAGTGCAATTTGGGAAATTTCTATCTGTAATGTGTTTGTCTAAAGTCTGACTTCAACTTCCACTGTCAGACTGAATACAACACAATATGAGACAGACAGTACTAATACACTAGATAAATTCATCAAGAGTGGAAGTTTTTGAATCATGAAAGCCTGATGTTCTAATAATGTATTTGCATTTTGTTAATGGAAAGAAACAAAGACATATTGTTGCCAAAATTTGACCCAGCTAACTGAAGAGTCACCCAAACTAATTACTGGTCATTCCAAAGCTATGGGCAAAATTAATCCTTCTCTTTGTAGTTTTTAGGACTGTTTTTATGGCGTGAATAGTTTAAAGGGGTTCACAGAATGATTAAAGTTAAAACTTCTGGAGAGAAGGAATCTACTTAGTATCCTGCAACTATTTCTGTTTCAAAAGAAAAACTGTTAAAAATAACAGAGGATAATTAACAAGATGTAATCTGAGTCCAAAGTATATAGAAATCTAAATGTGGACAATGACTTCTTGTCTGTTTGTCTTCTGGAACATGATGCTGTTATTCTCTTTCTCACGTATTTATCCACAAGCATATCCAGACTGTGTTTTGCATTTGTGAACTCTTTAAGGCTTCTATATTTATTTCATTACTACCAGGATGGGAGTTTACTTTATGCAAGATGTATTTGTGTGTTTGCTTTTATTTATGGATGACTGAAATTCAATATGTTACTCAATATATAAATAGCACAAAAAATGCTTAGATATAGCTAAGAAAATACAATAATTCTGAAGACGTCCTTGGGGTGTATGCAACGTAGGCTCCGATGTTAGACTTGTGACGCTTAAGTGTGGTATTAGGCCTATTGGTCTCTTAATTGAGGCTTTCCCTGAGGAAGGATTGAATTCTAGTAAAATAAAAAATTTAGCTGTGATCTTCTTTCTAGGTTTATGTATTTAAGACAATTGTTTTCTCAAACACTGTCTCATCTTTCCATTAACCTCTCTGGGCTCAGGCCAGACTCATAATAGCTGTTGTAACTTGTATGTAATTTCCAGACCTAGTTTTGCAGAGGGATAAGGTGTATATGGAAAAAAAAATAAACAGAGGAAAACCTCCATGGATATATTAATAATCAAAATGTTGTTCTTCTTGAGTTAGATACCTATGTCTTTTCATACTACAATTTTGTAGAAATGCGATTAATGGAACAGCTATTGTGGACCCAGGAATACCCTAAGTGATCTGGTCTGAAAAGGCTATCTTCTGTTTCTGATAGTGTCCTGTGTCAGAAAGTATAGCCATATCTTTTAGTCAAGTAATTCAAAAAGGAAGCTGCTAATAAGCAATGAAAGCAAAAATCCATGGGAAATGTAATCAGAAGCATTAATATGACTCATACAGAAGTCAGTCATTTGAGGGGAGATAGTGTTGGCTGACAGGGGAGAAAATGGATGGTAAATATCTATACATTAGTTTCGGTTATATATGTTGGTGGTTGCACAGTTCAGTACTAATTTTCAGGTATCTGGGAAAAAATTTCCCGCTAGGAAATTCCTCTTGCTTGATCCTTTCCTGTATCTAGTCACACTAATGAATCTGCCCATATATACATTGATAAATAGCATAAAACATCATAGGAGATTTTGAATACACAAAAAATACTGCTTAACACTTACCAGGGTGGATGGTATGAATGGCTTGAACATACATAATAACATGAAATAAAAATAAAGAAGCATTTTATATAAAAATCAGTTACAAATTTAAAAACTAATCCTGCTTCCATAGGAASAGTAACAAATACCCACTGGCCTTAATAGAAACTGGATTAGGCCCCATGTCAAGGCAACTTCTATTTTTGGAGTTTATGTAACTGCCTTATAAGTTCAACATGGAACTTTACTGGTTTAGACCATGAACTCTTCATTTTGATCTATTGTGGGCTTTTTTTTATATAATAGTAATGTGTACTTGTACAACAGCGTTTGTGAGAGGGCATCAGCATTGGCTGAAGGCTTCTTGGGGTAATAATTTTTCTTAAAGTCATGAGAATTATTATTCTGCATTTTATAGAACAAAATAAAGCTTCAAAAAGTTCAGACTAATTGTTTTAAAAAGTTGCTTACTGTCATCAGAGGCTCTCCTTGAATCCAGTAAAGCCTAATTTCTAAGATATACAGCCATTACTGAAGTGCGCTAAAAAACATCCGAACCAAACCAAAAGATACTTTCAATGCAGTGACAGCTATTTTGAAATATCAACCCAAAAACTAACTCACCAGGCATGTGACTTCTAAGGGTGCATCTTCAGTGGAGTTTTAGTTCCAATCAGGAGTGCACAATTTTGTCCTTCTTCTGAACTTTGCTTTCATTCACATCAGAGTGATTTTGGTCCACATGAGCTGGATATCATGTCCTCAGGATCTCAGGTTTCAGTCTACAGATCTGCCTCTGCTGATCCCTGGTACTTGCTAAAGGTGAAGTGGCAGATGGTGCTACTGCACTGAAAGCTTAATAGAGCGCTAGGCTACAAATAGAGTCAGTTAGCTAGAAGAGGCCCTATTTCATTCCTTGTGTTAGAAGTCAAACCAGGTGCATGAAGTGGTGACTTGCCAGAAGTAAAAAAGGAAATTGCTGACAAAATCTGAAAAAATCTGCTTCTCACAGTATCGTCATCCTTCCCTATAAGGTTTTGCAATTTATAATTGTCTCATATGTTGCTAGTGGAAARAAACAAACAGCAGCAAAAATTTAACTGTAATGATAATTCTCTTAATAAAGCATTTATGACCTTGATAAATATAATAACTAAATTCATAACACTGCCAGTTATCAGATACTGTAATTTCCCATTCTTTTTCTTGATTTATAGGTGATATATGCTCTGAACACTAAGAATGATGAACATGAGGCTACTATACAGGCTCTGAAAGATGCGCATGAAGAAGAAATTCAGCACATTCTTGCTGAGACAAGGAAAACAATTCTTCAGTATAAAAGCAAAGCTGAAGAAGAACAGTTGCTCAGAAAGCGTATTCAAGTCCTTGAAGATGCAGTCGAACAACACAAGAGACTAAAAGAAGAAGCCTTAGCAGAGTTAACCCTATTCAAGAAGCAGGTGGAAGAAAGAGAGCTGAGAACAGAAGTAAAACAGGCACAGATGATCCTTTCCASAGACACAGTAGACACCAATGCAGACTTTGAAAACAAGCTTCTACATTTAAATCAGGAGCACGAGGGCCTGTTAGATGAATGCAAAGCATCTAGGAGAGAGAATTTAGATACAAAAGAGATTCTAGATGAAAAACACAGTGTGGAAGGACAAGCTCTGATTAATGAGATGGAAAACCTGAAGAGTGAGAACCAGAGAGTCATTGAAGAATGTACACAGAAAACCAGGCAACTGCAAGCCTTTTATGAGAGAGAAAAAGAGACTTTAAAAAAGGCTATGCAGCAATCCATGGCAGAGAGGCAGAATTGTCAGCAAAGAGAACTGGAGCAAAGGAAGAGCTTAGAGGCTCAGGAAGGTTTTTTGCTGCAGCAGGTAAAGAAGCTGGAGGCAGACCTAGAGGAGAAAACCTGGAAGGTAAATGAGAGGAAGAAACATTCCCAGAAGCTAAAAGAAAGAATACAGGTAGAGTATGAGACTGTGATCCATATCTGTGCCTGTTAAAGAACAAATTATCACTTCCTTAAAATTCTAGGGGGGGTCTTTTAAATGCTCAAGTCAAATGCTTTGTAAGAACTAAAACGGTTTAAGAGGCTTGGAAGAGAAAAAGGAAGAATATAGCCCTGGGGAGTTTTTAAAGGAAGAGTTAAGCTGATTAGTAACCCATTAAGAGAACTCTTTGAACACTAGACCTCCTATTCCCTGAAGGAGGTAAAACTTGTCTGTTGTCTGAACAGAACTATAAGTTTTTTGCACAGAATTGAGAAGGGAACAGCAAGCAGGCACTAATGCTGGCAATGAGTGTGTACAGAGTATGTCCTCCTTCTGCATTGTGGCTGTCAGCAACTCAGTGCATTCATGTAAACAGGGTCAGGTAAGAGACCAGGCAGTGAGCTAGCAGGTTAGAAAACAAGTGCTTTATCTTGTATGATTCTTAGAACAATAGCTTGTATCAAGTGACATTTAATAAAGTGTCCTGTAAACCTGTGAAGTTTCATGTGCTGAATCGAGAGACTTTCAGTCAGGTCTGTCTTCATGCTTTGCCTATCTACCAAAGCTGGTGTATATCTCATACATTTGCAGCACATCATGTGCCAGGCACAGCTGCCAAGGTTGGCAGATCTTGGGCAATCTGCCAGCCAACTGCATTTGGTACATAAGGTCATGAAATGGGAGAGACACTGAACTGTGGTGAAGCTGAAGCACCCAGCCATGGTTTATACTCAGCAGAGTTCTGTGTCCATCTAATACTGTACATTCTTCCCATCACATAAACTCACCCACTGGACCTGTCTCCAGCCATGTGACAGCTATCTTTCTTATTAGTTTGGAAAAAAATCATGAAGGAGATGTGACTGATGGGAAGAAAGATGTATCTCCATCAGAGTCTCAGAGAACTCCAAAATCTTGTAGAGACCAGGGTCATCCCAGTCAGCTGCGTTCCTCCAAGACAGTTGTGATCCTTTTCACCATCTGCCCTCACATCTTGCCTGACAGCATTGCTCTGATGATGTTGCACAGTTGTTGACTTCTTCTTGGAGGATGTTCTTGGAGAGAGTTCAGCCTTTAATAGGGTCACTGCCTCTCTCCATGAGTTCGTGACATCAGAGGGTGGTTTGAACATGCCGTCCCCAGCATCATCCAGGCTCCATTGTCTCAATGCATAGATCTGTAGCAGACGGATCTCCATTTTCTACAGAAAAATGGAGAGTATATAATGAATGGCGGAGATGCAGATAAGCCCCCTCTTTATTGACTTGGGGAAATCCATAAAATATGTTTCAATAGGGAAAAGTGTATTGGCTCTGTGGAAGTGATAGAGGGGAAGAGGGAAAAGTAAAATCTTGATTTCTTGTGGGTTCTTTCAGTTAGATTCAGGAGAAATGAAGAATAGAGGCATGGAAATTCATGCAGGTGATTTACTTTTTCTGCATTATCATGTAAGAAGTGCAGTGTTTTGGGGATTAAATAATAGTGGAAATAACAAGGTGGTCTCTTTAGAAATTTAATTTCTAAATTCAGTATCAGCTAGATAAAATCTTTTCTGAGGGACATATGCTCAACTGTTGTAAAATTTATATCCTCAAAATCAGTGCAATGATGCTGTTTTACACACCAGCTGAAAATATTACCTTGAATCTTTAAAGAGATGCTCTCAGACTAGATTAAATCTGGAAGAAATAAAAAGTCAGATATCTTTCTATGTTTTTCCAACTTAAAAAAAAAATCTTCTTTTGATGCCATCTTTAAGTATTACGTTTTTTTCATAATATTATGGACAATGACAGACTGGGAAGGAGAAGCATTTCTTTAATCATTAATATCTCTGATCATTAGTAACACTAGCAAGAAAAGCTATTAAAACACATGAAAGATAAAAGAACTGGTATTTAAGCAAGATGAATTTTCTGATTTTTCCTTGGTGTATGCCAAGTGGTTTGAGACCTTTAGATGAAAGGCATTGTATTACTGCACATTTGTTATTACTATGTGTATTACTATTACTATGGAACAGAGCATATAAAGGATGACAAGCCATTTTCAAAAAGTCTGATCCATTCAGTCTAGCTTTGGAAGAATTTTGGCATATGGCAGAGGGTTTTTTTTAAAAAAAAAAAAAAAAGACAAGCTTATCTTTAAGTTTTCAGTTACAGAGGATATCAAATAAAGTTGGGTTTAACCCATGAAGTTTTATTCAAATAACATTCGTGTAGGAACAAATAGAAGTTTTGTCTAAGTAAGTATTGCAGTGCTGTGTTAGACTCTTGGAGACTGAGACTATAGCCCCAAAAYAGAACATTAATTATGGCCAAATTTTTGCCTTTAGTGATGGACAGACAATTACCAGCAGTCAGTAGGAGCTGTTTTTCTATGTTTTTAGGCATCTCCATTATGTTACAAAATTATTGTACTTCAGCAATAAAAAAAAAAAAAAATTCACTAAGCTGTAGCACAAATTGTCATGAAATTAATGCAGGTATGTCCTGCTCCAAGCTTAGGATAGTCTCAGGCATCTTTCAGATGGGAACTCCTGATGAGTGTTCACTTTACACAGAAGCCTATTGCATCTGATGGAATGGCTCCGCTTTACAGGTACTGTGGTAGTAGGGACAGTTTAAAGGCACAGAAGAGAAACAGATTCTTTTAAATTAGCTCTATAGGGGAGAGATTCTTATCATGGAATTGCACTGAAAGAGAAAATGACCATTTACTACAGAAGACAAGAAAAAGAACATAAGTAATAAACATAAAAATAATGCCATGCATATCTGGGGATTTAGAAATGCAGCTTAATTCTGGGATCAAAATGTATAGTGAAAAAAATGGTGAAAGAGCTAAATGTAGCCAAAGACAGAAATATGCTTCAGGAGAAGGAAATCTTGCAAAAAGCAGGTAAGATGCTCATTAATGTCATTCTGAAATATTTCCTATGTCACTCATACTAGAAATTCCACAAGTTATTTATGCTATTTGAAATGTAAATTTTGCTATAACAGAAGAGAGGAAGCTATATTGAATTCCCAGAACAAAGCTGTTAATGAAGTAGATGAACTGAAGAGTCAAATAGCGCAGCTGCAGCAAATAACTTCTACCAAACAGAGCCAAAGCAAGAAAGGCTGTGGAGACATGTGGGGGCTTAAACAGGTATTTTGCTCTCAAACATGCAAAGGCATGGCATGCCAAAGAGTCCTAAATCAATGTCATTTTTATTCTGTCTTTGGGTCATTCTACAGAAGTCAGTCCTATAAGATTCACAGACCCCTGGCCTCATCCAGTAGAATATTGACTCCTAGTCATAAACTCAAGGACATGAGTTACTGCAATGACAGCAAAGAAACTACAAACATGTTTAAAGTACAACTGTGCTAGCCTAGGTCAGGTTGTTCAAATTCTTCTGTAACCCGGCTCTTTAAGAGAACAAGGTCCAACACAGACTTTTGCTGTTGGGGCCAACTTGACATGATTTTTTTTTTTTTCCTAAATATAGAAGACAGTTCTGTTCTCCTGAAAGGCATAACAGAAATAATACCAAGAATAAACTCAGTACGGTGAGGAATGTATGTATTCTGAGAGGTCCCTCTGTACAGCAACTCCCCTTAATCAATTTTCCAGTCCAAACTCTTTTCTGTATTTTTTTGTTCTCCTAGAAGATTGTTATGCTAGTATTCTGGAAAATTAGACCTGGCATCAGAGACATAGTAAAAAACAAATTTGTCCTTTGTATGCTTTCACAGAAGTAAGGTTGTCCTTAAGGAAGCCTCCATGGTTGGAAGTGAGTCATCCAAAACCAAACCGAAACAACAAAACAAAAACAARCAAAAAGCCTAGACTACAGAAGAGGCATACAACCCTGAATCATTACAGTTCCACACTGTTAACTAAAATAAAGCCAGTATTTTTCAGTGGAGTATATCCACCTATATAGCATGTTCTTTACAAAACAGATTACCAAGACCCCAGAATTCTACCTTGGTTTTGTCATATAATATATAGCTAGTATGTTTCACAGCCTATGGAAGCTGTAGCTACTGAAAACAGGATATGAATAAAAGACACAAGGGACTTTGCAAAAGCAGGAATCAGTCCCATGAGGAGAAAATATGTCTGAAGGAACAACTGGTAAAAGGGTTGGAAGACCTTGTAATGAAACATTCAAAGGAAATCAAGTCAGTCTAAACCTTTGTGGAAGCTGAAAGAAAAAAGAAATGCAGAAGGTAGGAATGTTCTTCTATTTCTAGATGCTCTAATTCATCTGTTTTTAATCTTATTGGTCACAGTGACATCATTTGAATTATCCTCACTGGAGGCACTTTGAATTACCATAAAATGCAAGGATTTTCTCACTACGTTCTTACTGGAAAAAAAGAAAAAAAGGAAAGAAAAAGTCAAGCTGATTTATTTCTGTGAAAARCTCCTCAGGCAGGAAGGTGAGTTTATCCTTGATGTGATAAACTGCCTTCCTAGCAACACTTATGCTTGCATGTAACATTTGGAGTGATTAATATATGGTCCCTCCTGAAGAATAATGTATTGTAGTTGTACTCCAATTTCTGACTTAAATTTCCATGGATCTATGCTGTGAWATACTCAAATGTATTGATTTAATCAACATTTTTCATTATTTAGGCAGAGGAGCTAATTCTGCAAGGTGGTGGTAAGTTGATTTGGACTGCAGGTGTTTTCAATGAAATGACCACTCGTTACAAACTGTAAATGAATGCATGAGTGTATATGTCCATATTTAGCTTCAGTTGTGAAGAATATTTGTCTTCTTGTGGATTCAGACGAGTTGCCTGTGCCATACCCACTCTCAATATGTTTTAAATGTCCAAGCTTCAATTTTTGTTGTTGCAGTGCCTTAGCAGCAATGGCAACAATTGGCTAAGGGGATTCTTCAAAGAATTTAACTTCTGTGAAAACAGCTGTCTGTGGTAATTTTGGTTCTCTTGCCAAGTGGCATGAATATTTTGGCTTCAAGAAATTTGCAGTCTATAATGTCTCTGTGCAGTAGAGAATCCAAATGTGAGCTGAAATCCATTCAAATGTAGGAAAACCTTGAAACACATGTTTAATTTTAAGCACATATTTTAATACTTAGTGAAGCTTACACCTTAGTGCATGTCTAAGCAGTTTGGCAAACTGGGGCATAAACTAAGGAGGAATTTAGTCTTCCATCTCCTGAAGTACTTGTGTGTTTGTCGGACATCTTCAGGACAAAAATATTTGATTAGAGCATTTGTGTGGCAATCAGACTACTAGTCAAGTGTTCTTTAGATCCTTGTTGTTACTAAGAGGGTCCTTCTACTCTACTTTAATGCTATAGCTATCAGAGTTCACCATCAATTTGAGAATAATCAAGTCTGTTGCTGACAAGTTGTGAAGTCATAAAAAGCATGCCGCTCCTATCACTAAATGTTGATATTCGTAGCATTTTCTGGATTTTGGAGACTAGGACTTGGGTTAAGTTTTCTTCAGAAGCATTCATTTTCGTCTATGAAACTATTGGAGTTTATGCATATGTGCAGTCCCATTTCTCAGGAAGGAATCTGTGTGAGTAAATTATTTTACCTGATCTTGAAAGTACTCATGTTTGTTCACTATGTAAAGATGTGGTGCTTGAGGGCACACAGWTACCCTATCAAATATGTCTTATGAAAAGGACCCTCCATTTTACATAGTGTRTTGTTTATGTGAACAAGTTTGTATGAGGTATACTTAAAATGATGTCATGTTGAAGGTCGTCTTCATGTGAATCAGATCAAACTTGAATATCAGTTGCTTCCTTTTTTTTTTTTTTTTGTAAGAAAGGCCTTATAGTAGGCATTTATTGCCCTTAGGCAATAAATATTATTGCTTATAGTCATCTTTTCTTGGAGAGTCACAGAGGAATATTCAAGTAACTAAGAAAAATCCTGAGTTAGTAAAACTTAAATAAAACAACACTATTTTTCCTAACTAGTGCTATTTATATCCTTTAATATAATTAAGTCCCATAGCAGATGTTTGGGAATTGTTATTTCTATTTTCCAGATTGAAAATTTGAGCTATAGAGATGCAATTGCCAGAGATGTAGTGGGCATGCTGCAAACAGCTGATTTCCTGGTTGTAATTGCAAATACCATTATATCCTCTCATTTTTTTACAGGAAAAAGTAAAGCAAATTTCTCCCTTGCAACATTCACATCTCTGTGTTTGATTCCATCCTTTAACTGCTACCCAACCATTACCCTGTTTCTAAACTGTGAAATGCTATTATATTTTCCTTTGTTTATTTATGAATTGCAAGGAATACATGTCACTATTGTCCGCACTACTGTTTGCTAGTATTATGCTGTCACACTATGAAGGTTTGATAGTAACAACTGAGACAGTAACGTAATAAAAAAATTATGTTTACTTCCTCACGCAAGCTCTTGGATTAGTAACATCCATTAAAATAACGCGATTACTAATTTAGAAMGGATAACCTGAAATCATCGATTACTGATTTAGAAAGGATAACCTGAAACCGTCAATTACTGCGCTATTAATTGGAAGCACTGCTTATCCCTACTTGAAAAGCTTTCTTGTTCACTCTCTTAGTGAGAGGACTCTCAGCGTCGAGGAGTTACCTTAMCCCAGCGTYCCAGGAAAAGGTGTGTGGGGGGGGAATACTCACGCTCCAGCCGGAGAGGATGATCAGGTCACGTTCCCGTCCCTGCTCAAACTCTCCTGGCTCCCAAGTCTCTTTTTATACGGCTGGGGCTCTGGGCAAACCCTGCTTTTGCTGACTTTTTGCGAGTTTCACAATCACAGGACTGTGCCTTCGTCTGCTTGGAAGGACCTTGCTAGCGAGGCAAGACCACAACACCTCTGTATCGCTTCTCCCCTCCCTGCAGGTCCATGCAGATTCCTTGGCCTTGTTGGGCGGCAGAGTTCTTTAGTCCTGTTGGCTCTTCTAGTCTGCAGCCTTGAACATATCAGTCCTTGCACATATCAGGCAGCAGACTTCTTCAGTCCTATTAACTCTTCACTCACTCATCACATGCCATCCTTTCAACAATATAACTTGTCTTCAATAGATTTTTAGGTGGTTCTTCTGTTAATTTGAATTCTTCTTGAGTCATTGTGCTATAAAATGTAACATTCAAAGTAGTATTTTTTCCTGTTTTCTCCATTTGTAGTGTCTGAAAACATGCTAGAATTTTTTTTTTCAATTAGCAAATTGACACAAATAGCAGGAGCAAGCACACTAATGAGCCTGTAATACAAATCACTTCAGGACATTTTTAGAAGTTGCTCATTTAAGTCTTTCTACAGTAAAGAATTATACACATTTTGTCTAAATTTCTGCACATTGGGATAGATATTCTCAGTGCGTAGGGATTTAGACAGCTCTTAAATAACTGGCTATACAATTATGTGAGCACTACGGAGTGTCTGCTCAGTAATGTGGGCTACTGTCAGCTCATCAGTCCTGTGTTCCGTTCTGCAAATACCTTCCCTTGGTATTTCATGTTGAATCTAAGATCCTTGCCTCCAGAGTGCTCCAGGGCTTGAGTTTAGGATTTCTAAAAGCCTGCATAGAGCTATTGAATGAGAACTGTGGTCTTTCATGTATTTCCTCTGGTGCAACAGCACTGTCTTCAGTAAGGGTAAATCTCCTCTTTGCAAGACACAGAGCTTTGTCAGGTGCTTGTCTGTGAACAAGCCTGATTACCCTCCAATCCAAGTATAAGGCATTTTTATTTTGACCTTGCCTTCTATTTTACACAACGTGTATAATAAAGATCTGAAGAGAACATCTTTCTGCACAGGCTGTTTTCCTTAGGAATGACAGAAGAATGAACAGAATCATARAATAACGTAGGTTGGAAGGGAGAGCTGGAGGTCACCTAGTCCAGCCCCCTGCTCAGAGGAGGGCCTCTTGGATCAGGTTGCTCAGATTCTTGTCCAGCTGAGTGGTGAGTATCTCCAAGGATGGAGATCCCACTGGGAAACCTGCTCCAGTGTTTGATCAACTTCATGGTAAAAAAACATTTTTCCTTGTACCTAATTGGAACTTCCTGTGTTGCAAATTGTCTGTTGCCTTTCATCCTGTCACTGTCCTGGAACACGTAATAAATGTTTATATGCAACTTAGTTGTTTAAGGAGCTATGAAATTATTAGAAAGCTAGTATTACCCCAACTTCAGATTTTGTTTACTGTAAATTCATTTCATTGACTATCCTCGACGCTCATGTCCTTTATCTGTAGAGCAAATGCAGTATAACCACCATCACTGCAAGTTCTTGGTCACTGTCTTGCAAGTGGTGTTAACATTGTTTTTTCAAAGACTATTTCCACAGATAATACAGATACAGATAATACAGTCTTTAATGTAACTGGGTTTTTAATTTCCTTCCTAGGATTCTCTTTATGGATGTTATAAGATAGTGCTTCTTGTGATTCACTTTTCCACTGATCACCCATTAGYTGATATTGTTTATATGGTCAATGTATACCTATGTTTTTCAGATCTTGTGGGTGCCTCTTGCATTCTAAATTATTGCATTCTAATTATTTTTGAACACTAATACCACCAACAGCAAAACAGTCTGACTCTTCATGTTCTATAGTTTTCTGCCTCAGGAAGGCTTTCAGTAGAAGATTAGGCTTGTACTATCTGTATGGTCTAACACTAATCTTAGAAAACTACTGTAAATAATTTTTTGGTAAATAAGAGTGACATTAAAAAAACAGGAGTATGTATTACTGTGTAAACTACTCTCATTATCTAGATTAATGTAGAAGAAACGTTCTTTCTTCTCATGCTGCATGTTCTGCCCAGCTGTTGCCTTTTCTTTTCTTTTCTTTTCTTTTCTTTTCTTTTCTTTTCTTTTCTTTTCTTTTTTTTTAACTTTAGGAACTCCAGATACAGTTAGAAGAATTTAAAAAAATATCTGAGAGTGAAATAAAGCAACTAGAGAAAGAGAAAGTAGCCCTAACTGTGAAACTGCAAAACTCTTCGCTTGAGGTAAGCTGGGCATAAATGTAACCCAGCAATAAGAAGGCTCTTCATTTTTCCTCTCATCTGAAAAATTCTTAATTAGATTCATAATTCTATTTGCTGTGGCTAGCATTCGAGGAAATCTGCAAGGACTATAGATAGATATATCAGAAATTACTGTTCCTAAACTTCTGTGATGATTTTGACAAGGCTATTTATTTTGATAAATTTCATAATGTATCTTTCTTGGGTGAAATACTCTTTGGTGAGAAATGTGACTATATCAGGATTAGATAGTGACTTTGTTTTCTGTATAAAGGGCTAAGTGTGATTAGAATCTTCCAGCCCTTTAGTGACTTCCTCAGGGTTTTTTTTGCCTAGACTTTTAAAAGCACCTGTTTACTTACTCCTGTGAGCAGGAGGATTGGGAAACAGGAGGAAGGGAAAAAAGAATGGATAGATAGTTTTCTGTTCTGCCTGYTTGATGGTCAGGGCACCTGAAGCAGGTTGGAATGTCCAGTAATTTAGTATATACCATTAGTTAGTTTTAGTTATGGTCCCTGTATGTTCTCAAGATCAAGAATGAAATAAAGAAAGCATTCTGGCCCCAAAGTAGCTTTGGGGATGAAATAGCTTTTATACTATAATATTCCTTGCTAAGGTTACACGTAAGTCACAATGYAAATCTGATTCGTTATTTTAATGATTGCATGCCTGTTTTAACATGTATTCATCTGGAAAAAAAAACCCTGAGATGTGTTAATATCAGATTATCCACCTGTAATAGCTGTTATGTGTAGTTGCAGGCCAAGCAATATGAATCTTCCAGAGGAGTGCACTTACTGAAATATTAATACAGTGAAGTGTCATGATTTGAAAAGGCATGACTGCCAGTTAGGTAAATAATTGTCTGTCAAAGCAAAAACAAAACCTCTCCAAGGCAGTTATTTACCTAGGTAAACAATGTACCTTTTAAGATTGCTGACAACTGTGAACACTGACATTTTCTCTTTTCAGGTGAATGTTTGTTCTTCAGACCATTTGTTTTTCAGATCTCTTAAGCAAATGTTATCTGCTTAAAAATCTTCTGTACAGGATATTTCCTCTTCTTCAGTGTGCTTATGCAAAGGTTTTGCCTGTGATCATTTTAATGATTATACTTCATGGATAAGCTATAAAGTAACTGCTTTAAGAGAACTGAAGTCAGTACACTGTGAAAAGTTCTGATGATGTTTAGTGTTGCATTTATTTTTCCATCTCGACTATGTAATTGCATTTGGTACCTTTTCAAAAAGAACAATGAAGTGATTTGTGATTGTCAGTTCTGAGAAGTTATGTGTAAATGGATACGTTTGCATCATAAGAATTTGTCATCCATTTTTTTTCCTGCCAATCAAGGGTTTGAGGCTCCAAGATTTTATCAAGCAAAATAGGATATTCCCGAATATACAAAATTTCTTCACTCTAGCTCAAGAAAAAGTCATGAACACAACAGGAATTAGGTAGCTCACACTGTGGAACTACTGAACTACAGGTAGCTGCTGCTCTTCTAAGTGGCAGTCTAAAATTTCCATCACTTTGTATCTTCACTGCTTCTAACCAACTTCACTTCTAACAAGTTGGATGGTCAGTAGGAGCTTCGTTACAACAGCTCTGCAAAAAATGAAACCCTAGATCTTTCTCAGCTGGGATCTGTAGACTCTGAGTGGCCATAATAAGCTCTCTCTGACTGTTCAAAGACAGAAAAAGGACAGATGCAGGCTTATCAGGGGGCTAAGTAAGATGCTGTCCCACCTCTCCTGCCTGCTTCCACTTTTCCCTCCCATGTTTGGTGTGACATGTTTCAGCGGTCAGGGAATGTGGTTGTGGGCATTTTCTATATAACACCTGCTCTGTCCCCCATTTGTGCAGTACTAGCTGTACTGGTTCTGAATGCAAGCTGGTCTTTTGCCTTTCATTTCTCTTGTAGAGCAGGCTTATGCATTCTAGTATCAAACAATTGCATTCTCACATTCTGTCCATTTCCCAGTTAGAAATACAGAATTTAGTTGTGTGGGGTTTTTTTAATGTTCTTAAAGTTCTAGATATATCCTGGCTTTTTGGCTTTACTATACATTTCTGCACGTCACTGTTTTCCCCAGTTTTCTTCACTGAGAGAATTTCTGGTCAATCTAAGTTGTGTTGACCTATCCAGTGTGACCTCTTCATACCTAATGCAAAACATGGGTACTCAGAAATCAGTCATCTTTTTTCCATTCCAAAGTCCTCTGAAAATGCATATTTCTACAAAAATACCTTAGTGCACTCAAAGCTGAAAATTTACCATGATGTATTGGCATTCCTACATAATGCCTGAAAGGTATACTGACTTGGGGTGCAAGGGGAAGAGATGGAAGGGAAGGATACTGGCATACTGTCTGTCCTAATATTGCATATATGCATGCATGCAATGTATTCCATTGAAAGAGCTCAAAGAAATCAAAAAGCTTATGATTTGAAGCATTATTGTTCACGTTTTACAGCTGGAGGAACTAAGGCACTGAGCCATCAAATGACTTCCTTGAAGTCACACATTCAGGCCAGAAAAGAAAACAGAAAACAAAAAAAACCCTGTTTCCTAACTCGCAGTCCTCTAATACTGTGAGATCATGATAAATGCAAGGGGTGCTGGGAAATTATATTTGCCATATGGGTATATATAAAATAGTATGCATCATGTTATATATTATATTCATAACAGCACTGTGAGGATGAACAGATGCACTAAGAAACATCTTAATGTATCTTAGAGTCTACCGGTTCTGCCAAAGGGGAAGAAATATTCCCTACTGGAGAGAAAGTGGTGTTTGCATTCTTCTTGGTACTTTGTAGGTTACTTTCTGAAGCTATCGCTTGGCACTATTGCCAGGAAAGTGAGATAATTTAAAATTTTAATACTTTCCTTCTATAAATACATGAATATTCACAGCCAGGAAACCACCATTTGCTCTACAACATCATATTTTGCTGATGGCATGATTCCCAGCTGGGAACTTTGCAATGGCTCAGCCTCGAGCTTCTGCCTCAAAGGTTATGCAATGTGCTGTTACTAATCAAGTTCTAACCTGGATAAAATTTGAGACCTAAAAATAGCTTCCTTGGCTATATAAGGCACATTTTTGGTTGGGTTGACATAGCAAGAGCATTGTGCAGAGCAGACAGAATCATCATAATTTGATGTCTGTGGGGATGCACTTCAAAACAGCAGTATTTCTATATTATTGAGATTTTTTGCTGGGTAAATAAATTGGATTCTCACCTATTTGGTCCCTTGGAAGGAAGGATGTGAGATCCTGTGCAGGTTGAATTCTAGTTCTTTAGAGTCCTCCACTATCTTGCTTTTGCACTATGGGATCTCTTCCATGTATGTTAAAGAGGATATTCTGGAACTGCAAGGTACATAACATGGAAAGACAGCTATCACCTTATCATGTTGTATCTTTGAGCAATACTAGTGCAGCAGTTCTCAGAACCTTGACAAAGGTCTGTAGGTACCACCATAGACCAAATAATCATAGCAGCAGTACAGCTATGCCTATTGTGTTTCCTGACAGGAGGGACAGGTGTAATTACCCTAAGTTTAGGAAGGTACTTAACTGTGAACTTAATTGAAGTAACTGTGAAGTAAGGCTAGAGACAACAGTAAAATACGGTTTCATTATTTTGTTATTACTACTTCTTATAACATGTTACTGTTTTGATGTCGTAGGATCCTAGTATGAGTAAAACCCTGTATCATGTGAGTCCCTTATTTTGACTCTCTGAACAAACTCTCAAATGTGGTGACTCTTCTGTAACACACCAAAAGGCAATTTTAAGTCTTTTTTGTGAATTCAGCCTCTAGCAACCTGGATTGCCCAGGATTTTTGCCCATGGACCCTCAGAGGCTGAGAGGTGCTGCTTCAGAAGAATCAAGCCATCCTTCCCAAGAGAAGGATAGTAATTATGGTTAGAAAAGAATAAAACTTGAAAGTTTTTTGAAATATTTAAGAACTTATCTGTCATCTTTTAGTAATGGCTGTTCATTTTTCCTTTACTTGGAAGACAGCAGGAGACAGAATCAGCCACCTTAAGAAAAGGCAAGTACAAACATAATCCATAAACATAACATAAATTTGAAAAGAATTCAGCAGGGCCTCCAAAAATACTGTTGCCTAGAGGTTATACTCTGGATAGGATTAGCTGGATCTTTAAGACTCCTTTATACAATTCTGGTAGGTAAAAGTGAATGAATAATGGTATTAGAGCTACAGTATATACTGTTTTCAAGAGGTTTTGTTTTGCAGCAGGAAGAGATTATAAAACACAAAATCATACGATATTGCTGTTTCTACAGCCTGTTAATAGTAAAATGAGCTAGATTAAATTCTCAACTGATGTAACTTGGCATAGTTTCATTGGCTGAAATGTTACTTTACTAATTTAAATGAATTGAGTGTCTGGCTATCTATTTTGAAGTAATGAACCACAATAAAATGCTGGGATATTGCAAAATGTTCCAAAAAAAGTTTTGCACTGGTGGATTGGGAAGCCTTTCTAATTGAAAGACAGAAGGAAGAAACCTGAGGGGATGAAAAGTTTTGTTTCTCAACTTCTCACATGTTAGAAATAGCAGGATTCATGACAGAGAGTGTTTATATGACTAATACCTTTGTGAGGTCTTTCTCCTCACATCACTGAAAAATAACATTTTTAGAAATACTTTCCATCTGATTTCTTCCTACATTATGTTCTCTCATGCTACCAATTTACAACTCAACCTATTTCTGGTCAGTGTGATCTTATGCTTCATATTAGCAGTGCTTTGAACCAGTAATTGTCTATGAAGAGAGTCTGGAAGGTTAATAACGTTGTGATCACAGTTGAAGTTTATATACGCCTCTTTTCATTTTTTTCTGCCTAGATGAATATTTAATTTTCAAAAGAACTATTCTGAGCAGTTTTTTCCCCTATTTCCAATTTTTCTTATTAGAAAAAATGCAGCTTACCCTTTTGGCACTGTCTGTTTAAAGTCTATTCACCCACTTACTTTCAGAAAGCCCCAAAAAATAATGCACTTTTGAGTATAATAATGCTAGTCCATATTACACCTGCTGATACAGGGGACCATGCAGCATTAACTGTTTCGCATCAAAAGTTAGTTTTATAAGGAACTGTAGTGCCTAAAAAATTCAGTGTTTCCTTTTCTTTGTATAGGAAAACATCGGCTTGTGTTCAGTAGGGAATAAGACAAAGTAAATGCAACCACAGGCCAAAGCGGTCATTTGGTCGGATCACAAGGTCTGACCAGTTAGCCATTTATTTTTCAGAAAATCATAAACAAAAATTGCAGCAGCTCCAGAAACCAAGGTATGGTTGGCAAGTGGCTGAAGGAAGTTTTTCTGGCATCTGCCTTTTCTGGGAGTGTATCCAGGCCACAGATAGATCCCATCACATAGAAACATTAAAGACAAATAATATGCTTTTCACTAAGAATATTAGTTAGCAATTATTCTTCACTTGTTTATTCAAACAGATAATTTTCCTTGTGTTTAATTGGATGATATGAAGGAAAAAGCCAAGAAACTATTGTAGATTGGGCCATTTTAATATTATGATTTAGATTGGAAGGGACCTCTGAAGGCCATTTAGTTCAAACCCTTGCCTAAAGCACAGCTGTGCTCTGAAGGCTCAAAATGCTGTAACCCACAGAGCCTGGCATCAACTCCCAGGGTTTCAGCACGTTTTGGGAAAAAGAAATTCTGTACCACTCTAAATGAAATGTTTTAAAGCAAGAATTCAAAGCTTCTTACTTTAAAATGTCACCATGAATAATTTCAGCTTTAAAAATTAATTTATTAATAGTTTCAGTTGACTAAAACCATTCTGAGTGTATATATATTAGCTATCCAAAAAATTTCACTTAATTCTATTCTTCATTGAAACAGAGGGCTCTTTGTGCGAAACGAGCATCTTCCTATTTTTCATAGAGCAACACAGGTTCATAAAATGTGCTCAAATGTACACAGTTCCTCTTTGCTGTGAGTGCAACCATTAATCCTATCCTGCTGGCTTACTTTTCTGGAAGGTGGCTCAGCTGAAGCAAATATTAAACCAACAAGCAAGTAATTTCAAAGAGTCACTGAAGAAACATGATTTACAGTCCAACAAAGAAAAAGAGAAGCTTTTGCAGGATCTTCAAAACACCATTAAAGAAAACCAGAATGTTAAACTGCAGCTGGAGTCATCACATCAAAAAATCTTTAAAATGTTGGAGAAAAGCAAAAATCAGGAACTCAAGGTCAGTTTACAAGCTATTGGTTTAAAAAAAAATCTTAGTTGTGGGATAAATCATCTTTGCTAAGAGCTGATTATCAAAATTCAGTTATTTCCAGTTATCTTAATGATGGGTTGCCATTGTTGCATATAATGTATTATCCCATGGTTTTGAGAGCTCATCATCTTCAGGGTTATTTTTATATTTATTTTAATATTTGAACTTATACCACAGTGTAGATGAAACAGTTGCGTAGACTGATATAGTCCGCCTTATGCAGTTAGGCTGAGATGAATACAAGCTCTTCTATCTGCTTTGTTTCAGAAATACAAGAGGATGCCTAAGTGTGCTATTAACAGGACTCTCTAGTTTCCTTTTTCATACTTTATTCATTTATACATAGAACAGTTTACATGAAGTATAATACGCATGTATAATGATGTGTATTGGCTTAAAGATACCTTCAGGAAATCAATTCTGTAAGTGGATAACCAAAGCTTTTAAAGGTTCAGATGGATTTATCTCAATGACAAAATGTTAGTGTAATATATTAAGGTTCTTACTGTATATTCTTCTAAAGGAGGTAGTTTTTTTGAGGGGAAAAAAATCAATTAAAAAAATCTCTATGCGATTGTGACACGAAGTTCAGATGTCCATGTTGAAATCACGCACCCTAGGAAAAACCTCCTTTTAAAATGTATGTAGTAAAACCACCCTAAGAAGAATTTAATCTTTTGTTTTTATATTCAGAAGAAAATCCTGAATTTAAACTCATAAAACCATGCTGAAGGCAGTAAGCTGGTGATAATAAAACAGAGGATCAGAGTTTACTTGCAGAGCAACCGCAAAGTTGCCCCATACTTTATGAGCATTTCTACAGAAAATGGAAGGTGTATGCAAGAAAGATAAAGGAAAGATGAAAGCATTTGTCTGACACAAAGTGATAATTAATGACATACAGGTCAAATCTGGGGCTTTGTGTGCTGAATAATAAAACATCTTTCTAATGCCAAATAGTGCAAAAATGTCAGCATTATTATTTCATGATACACAACAAATCTAGTGGATTTGGAAGAATTTCTCCATATTAAGTTTTATTTTTTAATTTCAGCTCAGTTTTTGTTCTTGGGTTGATGAAGTGTCATTTAAAGTGATGGTGAAAATAATCAAAGTTCTACAATGAAAGGCCAGATTCATCCTGACATGAAAAGTAAAATAACAAAATGATAAATATGCTCCAACTCCTTTGTTTTCTGGGGGGGGAGGTTTGCTTACAGGAGGCAGAAGAGCGTTTGAAAAAGGAATTTAATGAGACTTTCAAGATCCAACATCAGTCGCATAAACAGGAAATAAAAACCTTGGAAGAGAAAGCAAAAAAAGAATTACATGATGAACTGGAGCAGGTACAGAAACAGCAAACTCTGTTGCTAGGTATGATATCTCATGTCATACACAGCTCCTACTGCCTGATTATATGCTGAGAAGGACTGACTTTTATCCCATTCATTTTCTTCCCCGGTTTCTGGGAACTCAGATCTGTGTGAATCTCCTTTCTCATACTCTACAATTTTAGCAGCACACACTTGGTATTCTTTGTTAACCTAGCTCTCAGCTGTCAGCAGCAGAGTGCTACTGGAAGAGTAGTCAGGTATACAGCATACAGGTATGCACTTACAGATGTATTAAACTGGAATATCATAGCAGAATATATGACTTTTCTTGCTTGTTTTCTATATGAAGAATTACTATATGTGGATCAAATCTATTCTATTGAGTCTTGCAGTGGGGATTGGTGACTTCGTACATATTCTTTTTTTCTTTGTAAACCAAATAAACTTCCCTAAACTGTTCAGATCTAAATAGCACACTGCATTACTAGGACCTGTAATATCTCCAGGATTGAACTCAGGTTATTAAACCTCATTTATAATTTTTTTTAATTAAAAAAAGAATAATGCAAAAGTACTTTAAGTATAAACCAGATTCTGCTCAGTGATCTAACTGTGCTTTTTCTCAGTAATTCAAATTTGCTAGAAAGATTTGTTGCTACCTAAAGTTTTTATGTTCGATAGATAAATTATATTCTGCTTCCTCAAGAAAAATTGTTGAAAGAATCAGAGAGAAAGCCTTGTTTCACCTTCTGCCTGATCCATCTCCAAACTTCTACCCATTACACACATACAGTGGCAGTATATGACAGAGATCTGTTTGCATAAGTGCTGCGTTTCTCTGACACAAGCAGAGCTCTACTGAGTTAGGCCTCCACTGAGGCCTTATGGCCTTCCACGAACCACCAGTGGTCTTAATAAGGACTGATGTGAGTGCTCCAGTAAAGGTCAAGATTAGAAGAAGCAATTATAATTATTTAGTCTGCAAAACAACTGACAGAATTTCCCCTCTGATTCCCATGTTAAGCCATTGCTGATGTAGCCCAGGATCTTGTTACTGTTGCTCATATGAGTTATTTGACTAGTAACAGAAGACCCATGTTTTACCAAAGAACTTGTGTAGGTTTTTTTTTTCTCCATCATAGAGATTATATTCAATGGCAAAAGAATTGAGGGTCAAAGCAAAATGTAACGTATTAGTGTCTTCATCTACTTTGTCTACATCTACCCTCCCATCCGTCTGGCCTCTGACTTCCTTAATGGTAGTCTTTCTTATTGTTACTAGGATCTGTAAGGATGGAACTTTCTGAACAACAGACATTGTGCAACAGACTCAAAAAACAAATAGAAGAACTCCAAACAGAGCTGAGGAGTGTGAGAACACTGAAGAAGCAACAGGCAAGTCTCCAGTTTCTATGTCCTTGTCATGTAGTGATAGAAACATGTAGTTTCTATTCCTTATGTCATGCTTTAAAATGTTAGCACTGTTTATCAGCTTTTCCATATGGGCAGATTTTTTTCCATTTAAAGATCATAATCTACAGCACAAGTAAATGAATGAATGTTACAGTACAGTAAATTTTATGGAGAGTATAAAACATGCTGAGAAAATTTTGATCACAGATTTTGGCTTGCACATAGAATTGAAAAATCACTTATGCACAGAAATCCAGTGAGTTCTTCTGGTTAAATAATAAGAGGCTGTGAATAATGAAATTTGGCCTTTTTCTTAGGAAGGAAGTAGCCAGAGCCAGATCAGATCTCTTCATGATGAACTGGAAAAAAGTCAGCATGAAGTTTCTGGTCTCAAGAAAGAGAATTTACTTCTGAAGGACACAATGGAACTGTTCAGTGCAGAGCTGGGGTCACAGAAGCAAGAAGCTGCACAGCTTCAGGATAGGGAGAAACAGCACAGAAGGTTTGCCTTAAATTCACACTTTTATAGTACTAGCTAGAGAGTTAATAATAATGACAGCATCAGAGGTGTTCTAAATGTGATGAGTGTCAGAATCTGCTTTTTCTACAGATACTCATTTTAGAGGTGATGAGTTTTGCAAAAGCAGTGGTATCACATTTCTTTCTCCAGCCATAATAAATGTTTGAACTAAACTGTTCACTTACATGTCACAGACAAATATATCCAGTAAAACATGCCCCACAGGAGTTACCTGAAAAAAGCTACTTAATGTCCCCCTTATTTGAAAGGGATTGGAAAACAAACCCAAAACACACCGAAGATCTATTAAAAAATGTATAGAAGTCTCTGAGAATAGTTATCAGGTTTTCAAACCCACTGTCCGTAGCTGAAAACAATGGTTGTTAACTCTAAAGGGGACACCTGGGGATGCCACAGACGTACTCTGTGGGACTCTGCTATGGCTCTAACAGCCAGGACCATGACGCCAGCTGCTGGCAATGGGCCTCCAGGCTGATGGGAGCCTGGAGCTGTATATGCTGTTAGGGCACAGGAAGGGCAAGCTGATCTGTAACTGTGGCTGTCTTTGTAGAAGGTGGATTACATCCTCTTGGTGTAGCCACAGTCTAGCGGCACATGTTGCATAGCAGTAGCAGCAGTCTTCCCACATCCATACACAAGAAGTGCAGTACTTACCTTTTACATGGGAGACAAGATTGGGGTTCACTGTCCAAAGCATTTGTATAGCTGTTGAATGCTTTGAAATTTTTGGATGGTAATACCACAGTCTCTTTGTGGAGTGGCTGAGGGATCTGGCACATGGGTACCTTTCGATTTATTTCTGCACTGGTGAATGCTGAGAATATATGGTCCTAGCTATTCAATCTGTGTATATAAAAGGATTTCTGGAGAGTACATCTTTAAGGGAATCCATTTAAATTTTATCCTATATAGTCTTGAGAAAAGCACTGAAAGAACATAATGTCTCTCTGCAGACTGTGGAAGTGGCCAGAATAATTCTGTTGCTGCCTACCAGTCAGTGGATATTGAAAGACTAAGAAAAAAAAAACTTTTTTCATTCACACCCTTTTGAAAATTACTTGGAAATGACTTTTCATTTCAAGCTTTTGAAGGAAGATCAACAGAAGGATTTGCAAACCAGAGAGTTTCATCACGGCCTTCCAGCTACCTTGAAGGAATTTAGAGCATCTGTTCACAAAGGGAAAAATTATTCACATGTTAGAAATGATGTCTAAAAGGCCTCAAAAAGAAAGAAGTTGCTAGGTTGGGATATAGTCTTCACAGCAGATAGATGGTGTGGCTCTATTACAGTAAGCATTTGAGAAGGAAGTATTAATAGAAATTATGTGAGGAACAAACCTTCAAATACAAGCAGGTAGCACTGAAGAGTTCAAGTGGTCATAGGCACGTAGGATATAGCCTGCTCTGAGATTACCCATGGAAGACCTGGAACATTAACTTGTAGCTCTTGTTTTGCAGGACCATTAATTTGGGTAAGGGGATAGTTAAATTGGTGAGCGCATATAAATAACAGCTTTTTACTGTTACTTCAATGACAGTGACCTCCTTTTATGCTATATAGTTGTTTCTGATTTGAAAACTGATTGTAGTTTGGTATTTGCACATGCCAAATTTTTATTACTAATTATTTAAAATTAGTGTTTCTATTGTCGTCTGGTAGGCACAACCATTAATCTGCCTGAAGTAATCATTTTAATTTCCATTGTCTTGAATTGTGGGAATTCCACCTCCGGGACAAACCTTCTGCAAGGACTGGAATGAGAGCAGACAAAGGTTTTTTATGGGAAAGAGAGGATAAGTGTCAAAATAGATATTCAGAGGTAGAATAAAAACTCTTCTTCAGAAGATCCAATTCAGGGGTTCTGCTCCCATTTTCACTCTTATTCTCCTGCTTCTTCATTTGTGCAGAGTGGCAAATCAGTCACTCCCATGGCTATGCTCTAATTTCAAGGGCAGAAGCCATTTATGGACCTTTTGGCTTTTCCTGAAGCTTTTCAGAAATAAGTGAAAGGGGCTTAGAATTACATATTTTAAAAACCTGAAAAGGTAAACATTATTTTTTGTGAAAATTACAATTGTTAAGCTGCTGACTTTGACATCTGTGTGGGCTCTTTATAGTGAGTTCTCCAGGGTTTAACAAAGCATTAGCAAACAAAAGGCAACACACTCATAATGATTCTTCAGTAAATGTCCATTGGTTTCAGGGTTGATATCAGAAAGCAAAATTATGGCTAGGCTTGAAAAAATGTCAGGCATTTTTTTAGTTTTCAGTTGACTGTGTTAATTAAATGGCATATCTTTCAATATGTATTGTCTGTTTCAGACAAATGTTGTGCTTAAAGGCATTGTTACAACCTTTGTTATATATATTTTTTAATATTTATTTTTAGGATGGTAGATAGTATTAAGTGGCGTGCCATGATGTCATGAAATATAGCATTGGAGAGCCTCATCTTAAAATCCCAGAGATTTCAAAATAATGTTGCCTAATATAAGTGAGTTCCCACAATACATTATTGTCACACTTGACCATCAAGATTAATGTACAAACTAGAAAATAGCATCATATAAAACAGACCCTCCATTTCCTAAAGGTTGAAGGACAAGCATTTCTTGTCCAAGTAACTTCCCCCTTCCTCACTGTTAGCGTGGTTCTGCTTGAGACTGCAACTCAAGTGTCAAAGTCAAACCAGCAAGCAGATGCCTGGAGCTTAGCCCAGTTAACTACCTTTGTTGTGAATAAAAGACTTCAAAACTGCATGCTTTGATCAATGATAATAAACTAATATTAAAGCATTTGAGAATTCAGACTTATTTTAATACCAATCTGAAAGGCTACTGATAGAAGACCTCAAAGTCAAGCATAAAAAGGAACTCGACATACTGAAACAAGATCACCGGAAGGAAATCGAAAACATGTTATCTGATTTCAGCAGCACTCAGGCACATCTTCAAGCAAAGATTTTCTCCTTAGAAACTGAGTAAGTCATTTAAATAAGCTGTGGCTCATATTGGCAATGAGTTCTGTTTGTAATTTTTGTCCTTACTATATTTGATGTAATTTTTATTACATGGTGGAATATCATAAGCACTGAAATAGAAGTGCACAGGTATTTCCTTTGCAAACATAACAGGGCCCAGATACATGTTAATAAACTGTGAAAATTGTTTAATGTAAAGCAATATACAGTTTATATAAATCACACCCTGCAYTTATGCTCAGTTTTATAAAGTGTATAATCATTTCTGTTGCAGATGATATCAGAGGCCTTTATCCATGATCTTGTACCTAATTTTGTTCAGCCGAGCAGCATCTTTGAGGTTAARCTCTTGCTCATTCTCACTCCCTTGCAAATGTCCCAGGATATTCCCCAACTGCAGCCCCCACTAACTCATGAGAATAGATGCACTTTGCAGTGTTCTTTGGAGGTAAGCCGTTCTGGGGTGCTTCAGACACTACAGGAGTGGCCCCTAACACGTAATCCTTGTTTTCAGTCTTCTCCTCTCCTCTTACCCCAACTGTGCAGCGTATCCCTGGAAAAGAGACCTCTTTGCATGTAGGCAGGTCTCAAACCATTCAGACATTAAGTTTTTATCTTTTTATCTGAACTCTGAGATACACTAAATCAAGATTGTAAGATTGGGAGGGTTTTTTTCTCATGAAAATGTTTCCCTCACCAAAAAGCCCTGTGTTTCATATTCTGTAATACATTTCTGAGTATGGCAGGTGAACTTCATAGCACTGTTTCTCAAGTAGCAGAACTCTTGAACTTGGCTGATGAAATAATGACTTGCTTTCTCATGGGGCAATACTGTCATCTCTAAGAAGGTATAAGTTCTAATTTAATTTTTTTCCCTGATTAAAGCATTTAAAGAGCTGGACTCACAGTACAGGTTTTGCCTCAGAGGCTTCACTAAAGCAGCATGTCTATCCAAGCCTCTCTTTTCATAAAAGTTACAGTAATTTAGTGTCTCTGAAGCCTCTATCAATATAGTTTAAATTAGCCTGTGGATTCTAAACTTACTGAGTCAGAAAAGAGAACAAATAGATGGATTACAGACATGCATAAATAGTGTGACATAGGTCTCTTTACCTTAGGAAACCAGACTAGCAATATGATGTGCAAGCTTGTTTATATTTTACACCAGGGGCTTGATTTTACACTAGGCAGGCAATTTATTTTGGAATTCTGCAGCAGTCTACACTTATATGTTTTTAATATATATATATGTGTATGTATGTATATATGTGTATATATATATATGTCTATTTTAAAAAATATTGTTTTATCAGAAAGACTTGACTATGTGCCTGTATTTTAGAACTTATAATAATAATTTAAAATTTATGGTAGAGTGTAGCCCAGGTGTCTCTTGAACCTGGTATGAGGAAGTTTTTTCTGGCTTGAATTCTTTCTATGGCACAGACTTAAAGTATTAGAAGAAAGGCCAAGAAAGCAAGAGTCCAGACCAGAAGATATGCACCTTATAAGCTGCCTGCAAGATAAAATAAGTGAGAGGGAAGAGATTATCAAGCAGCTGGTGGTGAGATTTTTCTTTTATATGTAAATGCATATTTTGGATTTTGCTGGAAGGCTCCATTCACTGTTTCTGATTGGTACTTTCTTTCTGCTTTGGAATATTCTGACAAATGTATATTTCCATAGCAAAGAGACACACATAGCTTCATCTCCCCTCAGGAAGGAAGAAAATTTCAGCATTCACTTTTAGCCAACACTGAATCTTACAGGAATCGATCCTTTTCTTTCAACACCAGTCTGGGATGTTTGACTCCTTCCATGAAGGTAAGACAGGCAATTCAATTAAAATTGCAAATCACGGTATTTTATTGCTATTTGAATCATACAGATATCATTTTCATAACAATAAAGGTCCTCTTCATTTTATATGGCGATGTTATTCAGTAGAATTCTTTCCAGTAAACAAACCCACAATCAGGTGCTGAATATAATATAAATTCAGTAGAAATATATAAGCAGATATTTAGGAGTATGTAAGCAGTTATAAAACACTAAACCCCCAAAAAAGAACTTGGTCTTTCACTGGGATAAGCACAGCCATTGCTTGCAGATAATTGGGAGTTGCTATTTGGGATATTGCATGCATCAAACAAAATTATGAATTGGGTTTGGGCTGCCCAGGATTTGCCCCTTGCCATTCCAGTCCCACTGTATTATACTATCTATGAGGAGTCAAGGAAAAAAGTGAGGGCAAACTGGTGGAAACTTAGCTCTCGGTACCGCTGCAAAGCTATCATCAGCTTTGATGTATCTATAACCTCAACACAACTTGTCTGAATTGGACCCACCTAATTCATGGATCCTCACAGCATACCCTGAGAGAGGAATTCATTTTAAATGCCTATAGAAAAAATGTGAACCTGCATTTTTGGGTGTTCCTCACAGGATGTCTAGGAATGAGATATTGTTATTATAGTATTAAGTGTGAGAAAATGCACATGTAATGCAGTTTTCTGTAATGATAAAACGCAGAAGAAGAAACTGGATGAGGTGCCCAGCCGTGTCGTCAGTGTTCCAAATTTAGCTTCCTATGCAAAGAGCTTCTGGAGCTGTGACTTGAGATCAAAAAGAAGTGCTCCTCAAATACCAAAATCTGCAAGCTTAGACCAGACTCCTGGCTGCCTCAGAATGGGCTATCTATCAGCACAGTCCTCAGGCAGCTGTGCTGCCACAAGGTATTTGTCCATTTTGCAGTGACTTGAAGATGATTGATAAATTAATTGGCACTCAGAATTTTTTAGGCATTTAAATACTTTCAACATTTGGAAATAAACAATGATGTAGGTTCCTGGCCTGCAATGAATTCTATGTACTCAGTTCTCTGCAGATAGACCCAAATCTTACTGCAGAAGTAGGCTATAATCACTGCCCAGCAGTGCTTACGACTGACATCCCTCCGCGTAGAAAGGAAGGAGAGAGGGGCTGCAGGTATTTGAATAAAAATGTGGTTAATGGTGAACATGGCCACTTAAAACTTTTGGCACATCTCAGTGGTTCTATTAAAGATGTATTTTTCTTTTCCACCTTTGTCTCCTTTTGCATTTGGTAAATGTAGATGGCATATTTTTATTTTAGGAGACATTTGAATGATTCTAGGCTAATAATTTGGCAAAGGGGTTTAGAGACTTAAAAACTGATTAACTGATACTTAATGGTCCTCTGGTGTCACACATGTAAAGATCTTTTGCTGTTCTTGAGTTCCAACAACTTAGTTTGCTGTTTTTTCTCAGAAAAGCTTAAATATTTTTTCAATTTTATGAGCTCTTATTTAAACTATGTTTAATGTTTTACAAACATAAATTAGATGACTCTTCAAGACAGTTAAACATTTATATGATTAACAACATTATGCAGAGTTATAATGGTAAATGTGAAAAAATTACCACTCTGCTTCAAGACAAAAGCATTCCCCCTCACCTGCCTCCTAGTGCAAATTAGTTATCCTGTGAATTGCATGTGCAAAGTTCCTTCCTGGAAGGCAGGCAGCGTTGCCTGCTCTCAAAGACAACACCCAGGACACCAGCTTTGATCCAGTTTGACAAGTCCTACATCTTAAAGATAAAAGCATTCTGTGATCTGCCAGATGACTGCAAAGGCAAGTCAGATTTGTATTTTAAAGGGAAATGTGCAGGGGCATTGAGTAGCTGGGCTGCTACTTACTTATTCTTTCAAATAAATGATAAATGAAATTATGAATTGCCACTATAATCTAACCAAAATTAATACAAAAGAGGATCAGAGTGCTGAAAAATCACGGAATATGTTATAGGATGAATTACAAAACCAGTTAGTATTTAGATAAATCTTTCAGTTTCAAATAAAACTATTTTATCCAAAATTTTTCATGCATACTTCATGTACTATGTACTTCATATTTTTTTTAAGATTGAATTGCAGTTGGGGTTTTGGGGGATTTTCAAGGCTTCATATTCTTGAAGCATCCATTTTTTATTTTTTGAGAGGCTGAATCAAGAACTATGTCCAAACACTTCTCCATGGCTGCTTAGCCCTACTTTACACTTTCCTTCGTGCTACTACCAGTGCTGCTAGTCCAGTTATCTGGCTAGCACAGATCCCAGTAGGAATTGAAGTAGGTTCCTTTTGGCATCATCCAGCTCGCGTGAGCAGATCCATGCATTGGATCATGAGTTTTTCCAGGGGTGGGGTGGGGCAGGAAATACATTAAATATTAGTAAGATTATAAGTGATACTAATGCTTATTTGTTTGTACAGGGCACACAACAGTGAAGCATTGCAAACCAAAGATGACCAAAAACGAAACCCCCAGCATCAAGAATGGTTTACTAAATACTTTTCTTTTTAAAGCAAACATGCTACTCAGAATTACTAGAAAAGATGTTTCCATTTTCTCTTGGGAAATGATAGTCTAATATATGATTTAGAAAAAAATAAAAATATTTATGTAATTTCCAAATACATTATTAGGAACAACTGCACTCTCTTACATCTAGTTACTATGGAATTACAGGCATGGATTTTGGAAAAAATGCAGTTTTTTAACATCCTCTGTAAACAATGAAGGAAGTGCAAAATTGTAGATATTGTTATGTGAAGAGAGTTTATAATCAAGAGAACATACCCCTCCACAATTACATTAAATATGCAATTTGTTCTCAGATACTTCCTGTCTGTCAGTCTGGCTCCAGCTGAAGAAACACCTTACTTCTGTAGGTGATTTCAGTAAATTTATGCATTTGTTTCATCAGCTGCTTAAAATCATTTCAGCTTATATTAATGTAAGTTTATGAGTTTGAATAGTTGTTAAACTTATTTTATGCTGTACAGGATGTGGTATACCTCCAAGAATAGCATGTTTATAGCAGGCTCTTTAAGAAATAGTTTCTGGTTAGATTAATAAACTATTATTTCCTCATTTTGTATAGTCAGTATTACAAAATAAGATTCCTGTTTCACTTCAACACATGTAAAAATTATCCTGATAAATCAGGATAATATGTAAGTATGCATATTAAAACTTGCTTGTAAATCATCCCTTTGTATGTTTGCAAAATAGCGCTGTTATGCTGGAGTCAGACTGATACTTTCAGAGTTCCAGATTCATGGAAACTGCATATTTGGACATTTAATCTCAATATTGTTCTTATGCTTACCTAAATACAAAGTGAGTGAAGGACTACATTTATTATATCATGCTTGCCAACTCATTGCTGGGAAGGGATGGTGCTATTCTAAAAGAAGACACCCATAAATAAATTAGCTTAGGCAATCTGTCAACAGATGTTGTCAAAAAGACCTCCAGAATCTTTATTACTAAGTAGTGCTCCATAATAGAAACATTCTGTAGACTGAAACAGTACTGATGACCCAACATCCACACTTAGTAATCTGGGGGGGGGGGGGGGGTAATTATATTTTGCACCACCTCTACACTAGCTTGACATCAACAGAACACCAACATTGGGAGTGCATTACGTAACCTTCAGGGTGCATTTTGCCATTTCATTTCATCCAAAAGGAATCAAGTTTTCATAGCCCAAGACCCCTTCATGATATAAGTGAGAGCCCAGGGGAGACAGCTGATTCACTTCAAAAAGCACTCTTGATCTGAGCTAAATGCAGACAAATCAAAGGATGCTTCTGCAGTGTTATTTAAGAATAATTTGCAGTATTTTTCCAAGATCACAAAACATGGTAATCTTTGCAAGTATTTTCAACATACTAGCAAAATCCAGTTAGAGGAAAGCTAGGGTCACCCTTTCAAGAAGGGACAGGATGCATTCTGGAAAACATTCTACTAAAAAACATAAGAGCTCTGCATACTTTCCATTTAAATATAAAGCCAATCCATATTTTTGCAAAAAGGATAATTTATTTGGCTCAGTTCTCTGTCTTAACTATTTATATTTGCAGTACAAATTACATTATACAAAAATCAGATAAAGTAGAAAGAGCAACACCACTTTGCACTGTTCAAAATATTCTTCAGATATGTAAAGGTCATGTTTGCTTCATTGGAGCAGGAATATTAGCAGATGCCTGTTCTAGGTAAGCTAATGGACCTTGAGGCATTTCCGCAGGCTTTTTGTGTTGTACACTGATATCTTCCAGGACCTGTTGCCAGTGTCTTAGTTTACCTAAATGTTTCTGAATTAATGCTTCTTTTCTCTGCAATTCATTCCTTAATTCTGAAACATCCTATGGGTGAAAAAAACATATATTAGTAAATAGACAGTATTCATAATAATCACCTCAGACTAAAAAAATTACAAAGTTTTTATATAAGTTCTTGAACTAATCTTATGGGGATTCTAACAGTGAAAAAGCACTTAATAGAACAGAGATAAAGCATCATGAATGCACTAGTTCTGTTCCCGTGGGTCACAGGCTTCAGAGAGATCATACTTTTGGCAGAATTAGACTGACTGGTTTGCTTCTTCAGGTCAACTAACATTATTCACCTTTGTGTTCCAAGAAGAGCTCGCATCCAGCTTCTTCACGTTGATGGTGAGAGCTATGTTAACAGCCTGAGTTCTACCAACATACAGTACCATGTTGAGAAACCCAGAATTAATGTGAATGAGGTGATCTAACTGTACTGGTACAGCAGCTTATCTAGTACAATACAGACAAATTAAACTTACCTCTTTAATTACTTGATCTGGTTTCTGGACAGACAGCTGCAGTCTTTTTTGTAGGAAAAAACATTCTGTTTGTCTTGCAACATCCAGAAATTTCTGGATACACTGATCAACACCTAAACATGCAACAGCAAAATTGAAAGAACAGATTCCAGAAAAGAAGTTATCAGGCTGTTATAGGTAGTTTTGTGCATGTTATTAAAAATACTTTTCTTCTAGAAAGAAAATCTTAAGGTTTACTAAAATGGATTTTAATGGTACATATTTATAAAAACAGAACGTATATTAGGTCTCTGTATAAAATGCTGCTCTGAAAACTTTCAGAACTTCTTGTAGAGGTGTAAGAAAACAGATTTTTTTTTTTTCCCCCATAGAAGTCTTCTTACATCTACTACAACAATAAAGACTGATAAAATATTTTGTGGGACTTGGCTAAATAAAGTATTTCACCACTTGCCTGAACAACAAGCTCACTGTACAGTTCTTGAATGCAAATATATTTAGGAGAATATTCTACCTTTAGAAATTATGCATTACTGTTTTGATTTAAAAAAAATTCCCATTCCAGCATATGAATATAACCCAGTACACAAAATAAAGTAGCTTTCACCAAGCATTTATGCTGGTTTTTAACGGGAACTTAGGAGTCAGGCCTGAGAAATTTTTCAGGAAAAAGTACACTTCTAAAAAGTATTCATGGGCCTTTTTTTTTAACTTTCTATTTATATCAATTCTGTGTTAATCCTATCTCCCCCAGATATACCCGTCACACAAGTTTTAAAGCACTGCTGCTAAGCAGTCTAGATCTTCCCTTTCCAACGTTTTATTATTGCTCCCTATGTACAGCTTCATACTAGCTTCCTCCTTTTTGAACCAAGTATTTAAACAAGATTCTCCACCGCACAAAAAACAAAGCAAAGCAAAGCACAGCACACCCCCCCCGAAGTCCGCTGTCACGCCAACCCTTCCCACGACCGCGCTCCCAGGCGGGTGCGGGGCTCCTCCCCGCACGGTGTCCCGCCGCCGTGACCAGCGCCGCCCGCGAGGGGGCGGGCAGCCCGCAGCCCCCCGGAGGCGGCGCCGCCGCTCGGGGCCTCAGCGAGGTTCCAAACCCCCCCCGGGCTCG